>NW_005871582.1:10235-15183 GCF_000147115.1 Myotis lucifugus | reverse complement strand
GTCAGCCAGACACCTTCACTGGGCACGCGTCAGACCACACGTTCAGTCCGTTTCCTTTCTTTAGCCAGCCATCCTGGTACTGTAGTTTAGGGGTTGATGGTGGTTGAAATTGATTTCTGGCTGGTTACTAAGGTGCCTGCTAGCCATTGTATAAAATTAAAACATGAAGAATATTTTTTTGAGCATGGCTAGTGGATTTAACACAACACACACCTGTCACTGCTGGAGTCAAACTTACAAAAAGCCTTAAGCGGAAAGGGTTCCAGGCGGAGACTCTGAGTTAGTCGAGGAGTAGAAGCTGGTGTTCAGTCCCCACACCGCACACGGCTCTGCCAAAACTCTGGTTCATGTCCGGCCTTTCACCTCCTCACTTGTCCTTAGTCCCAGCAGCAGGCTGCCTGGTGGCCACGCTGCCTGGGCCACAGGAGGCTGCTGAGATCTGCCACGTGCTCGGCTGGGTGGTGGCCTCGCTCTCCCACCGAGCACATTGGGTGGGGGAGCAGGTTCTTACGAAAATCTTCACAAAATTTTTTACCTGACTTGTTATGAAAAAACTCATCACATGAGAAGAGAAACAGTAACCTCACTTTGAAAATTAGCTCCACTCAAGTCTAGTCCATCCACAAGAGCCACCTTTCTACACAGGACCCCAGGCACGAGAGGCCGCCGGGGCAGCCCGACCCCCTGGCTCTGGTTTGCCACTTGCCAAGTACAGGGTCTGGCAGTTGATCACATGAGGCTGATTGCAGCACAGCAGCGAGGCTGGGTCCTCATCGGCCTCTGCAGCCAGAGTTCCATATTGGGGTTTTTTTAAAAATGACGTTTCATAGCCCACAGGAGCCCCTGGGAAGCTGCTGCCCAGACTCTGCCCTTCCAGCAGGAGCCTGCTTGGCCCCAAGGGTCAAGGGGAGGATGGCCTCGCCCCGTCTGCAGCCCTGTCGTCCAGGGACAACAGCCCACACCTGCCACACAGCAGGGTTAGTGAGGGAGGCAGCGTGTGCCGCGGGGGCAGCGGTGTGTTGTGTACAACTGTGGTTCGTGGCCGTGGCCAGGCTCCGAGGGAGACATTGGCTCAGCAGGTGGGGGTACCCTGCTCAGCCTGTGCCTCGTCACATGGGCAGACAGGAGGGCAGTAGCTCGGGCGGGTGGGGAAGCGGGTGGGCCTGTTTTCCCACGTTAGGAATCATACCAGCCGGGTGGGGGGAGGGTGGCAGACAGGATAAGCCGAGCAGGTGTGCGTGGCCCAGAGCCCCTGTCATCCAGGCGGTGAGAGCCGAACGCTCCTGCAGAGGCAGCTTGGATCTGTCCACCCGCAGGCTGTTGGAACAGTTTAACCCAGCAACTTGGCCTTTCATACCACAAGCAGGTCAGCTCTGTCTGCCAATTAATACCTGCAACTGGAAGTGTTCTTTGGTCCAGAATTCGAAATAGGAAATCATGCTCTTCCTAACCTCCCCCCCACCCCACCCACCCTACCCCAACCAGAGTGGAATCCGCTGCAAAATCTCCAGCCTTAATTCTTGCTTCAGGACCCAGACCGGTGTCTTGCTCTAGGGCAGCCCAGGGCAGAGGGGCCGGGTCTGCCCACGTTTACCACTGTTGTCAAGCCACGGCCCTCGGGCCAGTCCCGCCATCCTCAGTGAGCTGGCCCGCCCCGGCCCCCACCACGCTCTGATCCCTCAGAGGCCCCCGAGCCCCCCACCCTCCTCAGGCCCCACCGGCTGCTGCTTGGAGGCAGCGATGGGGAGCCCAGCACACAGGCTCGGCCTCACTTCCTGGTGGCAGAGCGGGGGCGGGGCGGGGGGGCGCTTGTTCCCTGCAGTATCTGTTCTGTGAAGTTTGTTAAATGTAAGGAAAGCTTAAATTCTTGTATCTTTAAAAGAGAAATCTTATTTAACCCTTTTGTGTTCTAGATTTACTTACACAGCCTAGAGCTCGGTTTTAGTTTTAACATTGTGAAAATATTAAAAGACTCTTGTAACTTTATTCTTTTTTCTCCTGCTGAAAAAATTAAACCAGTCGTACGAAAGTTCAGGTTTCTCTGTTTCGCCCATTCTCCTCCATGCCCCTGGCACCACCAGGAAACTAGTCAAAGGTCTCCCTCCCGCAGCCCTGCAGCGCCGAGTCCCTCTGAATTGTCTGTGGGTGGTTCCGCCAGGGGAGGCTGGGCCTGCACAGGAGGTGTGTCTGCTGGGCCAGCTTTGCCGTCAGCAGGAGGTTGCACATCTGGGGAGATGGAAGTGAGCACCAGCTCTAGGCTCCGGGTTTGCATGGGTCCAGGGAAGGGGGTCAGCATCCAAGGAAGGATCCAGAGGATGAAGAATGGCGCTTCCCTGGAGGGAGGACCAGGATGATGTATTTGCTGTGTGAACGCGCTAGTGTAGAGCAGCGATTTTCACCCGTTTCCTCTCGTGGCCCACATAAACAACTAACATTCTGTGGCACACCAAAAAAACATTTCTTGCCGATATGACCAAAAAAATTGGTATTTATTCACACCCGGCAGCTGTGTTGGCTGTTGCCGTTTATTTGGCAATCTAAGGGGAAAGAGTCAGTGCCCCTCAGGAGTCAGGCATTGCGTGTTTTCAAATTTGGTGGCACACAGTTGAAAATCACTGGTGTAGAGGATACACTTGTGAAGATGTTCAAAAACATTTGGCCGAGGAGTGCACCCCTCCCACCACCTTTAAGGCAGAAATATTGGCCACACAGTGGTCATGGCGATGATGAAGGATCCTCAGAGGAAATCGCGGTGCACGGAGTGAACAGGCGGGCAGAGAGCACCAGGCCTGGGGGCTGGGAACACGCTGCGCCCGCGGCCTTGCCTCCAGTCAGCACCCCGGCTTTGGGGCTTGGGAAGAGGAGGGGCGTTTGAGTGGGCAGCAGGGGGACAGGAAGCCCCAGCCGGCAGTTGTAGTGGGACCCGTCGTCAAGGTGGGGGTCAGCTACACGCTGGGAACTGAGAGGCCTCCCGCTCGGAGAAGGGAGGACCAGACAGGCCCCAGAGCAGTGGAAACGCCCGAGGAAAGACTGCGGGGCCTCAGAGAGTTTACCTCCTTCGCAACCATCCTCAGAGCTTCCCCAGGGAGGGCTCCGAAAGAGGGAAGTAACCAGAGAAAGATGGGGAAAGACGGGAGGGGGGCGCGTGCGGGAAGGCCGGGCCTGGGAGGGGCTCCGGTGAGTCAGTGTTTGCACTTGATTTACCTTCTACCATGGGTTCGGATATGAGTCTTAGAAAATTACACAAACAGAAATAGACAATTTATTGCAAAACAAAAATAAGAGGAACCATAGACCCTGCGTGACTTAGCCGTGAGCAATATCAAATACAAATCATGTGAACACAGACACAGTGACGAGTGTTGCTCTGGGAGCAGTCAGTGCTGGGACTCGGAGACTGGGAAGCCTGCAGGGTGTGTGCAGGGGGCGCCAGGTTCCCATCGTCCGGTCCACAGGAGGGAGTCGCGTGTGTAACATTCAAGAGAGCATATGTGTGAGATTAGAAATGGTAAGTGCAGCACAGTGCTCTCCAGGTCCATCCATGCTGTTGCAAATGGTAAGAGTTCCTTCCTTTTTACAGCAGCATAGTATTCCATTGTGTAGATGCACTACAGTTTTTTAATCCATTCATCTGCTGATGGGCACTTAGGCTGTTTCCAGATCTTAGCTATGGTGAATTGTGCTGCTATGACCATAGGGGTGCATATATCCTTTCTGATAGGTGTTTCTAGTTTCTTGGGATATATTCCTAGAAGTGGGATCACAGGGTCAAATGGGAGTTCCATTTTTAGTTTTTTGAGGAAACTCCATACTGTTTTCCACCATGGCTGCACCAGTCTGCATTCCCACCAGCAGTGCAGAAGGGATCCTTTTTCTCAACATCCTCTCCAGCACTTGTCGTTTGTTGATTTGTTGATGATAGCCATTCTGACAGGTGTGAGATGGTACCGCATTGTTGTTTTGATTTGCATCTCTCGGATGATTAGTGACATTGAGCATGCTTTCATATGTCTCTGGGCTTTCTGTATGTCCACTTTCGAAAAGTGTCTATTGTCCATTAGACCCTTTGTCCATTTTTTGATTGGATTGTTTATCTTCCTTTTGTTAAGTTGTATGGATTCTCTGTAAATGTTGGAGATTAAACCCTTATCTGAAATATCATTGGCAAATATGTTCTCCCATGCAGTGGGCTTTCTTGTTTAGTTGATGGTTTCTTTTTCTGTGCAGAAGCTTTTTATTTTGATGTAGTCCCATTTGTTTATTTTCTCCTTAGTCTCCATTGCCCTAGGAGCCGTGTCGGTAAAGATACTGGTACGACATATGTCTGCTATTTTGCTGCCTATGGAGTCTTGTAGGATTTTTATGGTTTCTCATCTTACATTTAAGTCCTTTAGCCATTTTGAGTTTTTGTGTATGGTATTTTTCAACTTTATATAAATGAAGTAATATTATGTGAATTCTTCATCATCTTTTTTTAAATTTATTTATTGTCTAAAGTTTTATATATGTCTCCTTTTTCCCCAATTGATCCCCTCCCCCCCGAAGCCATTCCCACCCCAGGCACCCCTATGGTTCATAGCAGCACAATTTACAATAGCTAAGACTTGGAAACAGCCTAAGTGCCCATCAGCAAATGAGTGGATTAAAAAACTGTGGCACATCTACACAATGGAATACTATGCTGCTATAAAAAAGAAGGAACTTTTACCATTTGCAACACAAGGATGGACCTGGAGAGCATCATGCTAAGCAAAATAAGCCAGTCGGAGAAAGATAAATATCACATGATCTCACTCATATGTGGGATATAATGATCAACATAATTTGATGAACGAGAATAGATCCAGAGACAAATGGGGGGGGGGCGATGGGTAGAGAGCAACCAAAGGACTGGTATGCATGCACATTAGCATAACCAATAGCACAGACAGTGGGGCGGTGGGAGCTG
>NW_005871582.1:6924-10054 GCF_000147115.1 Myotis lucifugus | reverse complement strand
CCTCCCTCCCCGCCTTCATCTAATAGTTTGTATTTGTGGCAGTGGCAGCTGGAGCACAAATAGAAAGATGGCATGCCTGTAGATGCTCTACTTCCAGTCCCCGGTTTACCCTAGAGAGTCTCATTTTATAGGTCTGCTTTGGGCCCGGCATGGTTTTTTTCAAGTTCAGCAAGCGACTCTAGCCAGATTGAGAAGCACTGTGCTCAGAAGAGAATGTAACCCCAGAGAGGCTGGTACCAGCCCAAGGTGTCACAGAACCATATCCTAGAGCTGGGCTTCGAGCCCCCACCACCTGCCCTTCCCTTCTTCTAGGCACATCCACCTCCCGACCCATATGGGGCCCCCCGAGCAGGGATGAGGGTGGGGAATAGGGTTTGGTGGTCTCTGCAGTCTGCCCAATTCTGAAGATGTTGCTCTAGCCCACAACAATGTTGGATCCCTTGTGACAAAGGCATCTGCGTGGGACATGCTGTCTGGAAAGCAGTAGACAAGATCAGGATCTTAAAAAGATTCCCAGGTGATTCTAATGTGCAGCCAAGGTTGAGAACCACTGCTCTAGACCTTTTCTTAATTGGTGCATCTTGGGACCAGCTGTGCAGATAACGCCTTGAGCACCTTCTGTGCTTTTGAGGAAGACCTTCAGGCGGCCTGGAGGTCAGTGCACATGGGCCTCAGTGCATCTTCACAGCAGCCCAAACCCAAGCCACCTGCCGGGCATGCTGGGCCAGTCCCAGACCCTCACCTTCCACGGGGTAAAGCCTGTTCCCTGGGTCTGTAAACGGCAGGTGTTTCCCAGCAATTATTGGAGGGAGTTGGGGGTGGATAGTGAGCCAGGAGCAACAGGTGGGCGACCACAGGCTCCAGAGCTCCCACCCGGGGGCCCCGCTGACCTGCGGCCAGAGCCCCGGCAGGCTTCAGCAAAGGCCCACAAATAGCCCTGGTCGCGTGGCGTGGTTGGAGCCTATTCCGTGCCCCAATGGTTGCAGGTTCGGTCCCTGGTAGGTGCATACGGGAGGCAGCTGATCAGTTTCTCGCCCTCTCTCTCCAAAATCAAACATATCCTCAGGTGAGGATTTTAAAAGAGAGCTACAAAATAAAACGGACAGGTCAGCCTCCGTTTGCACCTGGGCTTGGCTGGGAAGGGGAGTCAGGCAGCCCGGGGCTCAAGGGCGTCTCACAGACGCGGGTGATTGAGCTGCTGGCGATGAGATGCTCCCTGGACTGGGACTTACGATCACGTGTGATGGTGATAAAATGTCCAGTTGGGTTCATGGACTTAGGCAGGCTGGTTGGCACCCCCATCCTGCCCTCCTGGGGGGGGGGTGCTGAGCCTGAGCTATTGGAGGGGGTGGACTTGGTGGGGGCAGGGCTATGGAAGGCTTTGGAGCAGGCGGCCAGTCAGAGGTGAGAATGTGCCAACCCCCGGGCGGGGGCTTTGGAGTCCACAGGCCCAGCCCGCCAGCCGCAGAGGAGCCAGGGGTCCGGACAGAACGGGAGACAGGACCCAAAAGGAGGACAGTGACCAGGACAGGCCTGAATGACGGAGGCCTTGGAGCCCATCGGGCAGAGCCTGGCTCACACCTGCCGCTCTAGGCGCTGCGACAGTGGTGAGATGGGACCATCCCGGGTTTGCGCTGTGGAGGGATGTGGTCTGACGGGTTTTGAGGAGGAGAGTTACCCAGGGACGAGGCTACTGGGTAACTCGAGTGACCGGTGGGGGGCAGAGCTCAGGGGCAGGGAGGTGGGCTGACCTGCGAGGCAGAGCTGACAGGAGTGCAGACAGTGGCTGTGGGTGAGGAGACGTGCGACCCCAGGGTTTGGGCCTGGACGCCTGGGATGGGAGGTGGTCCCTGTAAGGGCCGCGTGGTTGGGGCTGGGTGGGAGCAGACCAAGCTGAGGTGCAGGCTGGACATGCAGGTGGAAACTCTGAGGAGACGCCCATACACAGCCCTCCAGCTCCGCAAGGGGTCCTGGCTTAAGGTCGCTACGGGAGGGAGGGAGCAAGGCCCAGGGAAACGAGGCTCCTGCAGAGGAGGCGGAAGCTGCCAGCAAGGAAGGAGGCGACCCAGAGAGCGGAGTCCTGGGGTGTTTCAAGGAGAAGGGGGCGTGGGCACCTGTGGGGATGCTGCTCAGGGACCGGGCACCTGGGGACTGGCCACTGGGCAGGAGAACCGGAAGCCTGGCTATAGGGGCCTCCTTTTCGAGGAGAACTTGGGCAGTAGTGGAGTGGGTGTGGGGTGAGAGCTTATTTTCAAGTAAAGGAGAAATTACTGTTGTGATACCAGTTGAGTGACCCAGTAGAGAGGGATGAATAGGTGATGCAGGAGGGAGGGGACAGTGCCCAGATGGGGTGGCGAGCAGTGCGGGCAGGTGGCCGCCGGAGGGAGGGGGAGGTGGGGAGGCCAGCGCTTTGGAAGTTCTGTTCTCCTGGGAGCAGGCAGCTGGAGACGGTGTGACAGGTTCGCTGGGTGCTGAGGTGGCTTCACAGTGAAATGACGTGCTAGCTGAGGCCCCTCCCTCGCCGAGACGCCTCCCCCACCCCTGCAGGTCCCAGGGTTTATAAGTTTGCAGGAACCGGATACTTAACTGCGGTTGGTGGAAAGGGTTCCGGGTTCCTCGTTCAATTCCAGCTGTGGGAGGTGCTGAGGCCACAGGGGCATTTTGGGGATTTGGCCAAGGGGAGTTGCGTTGGGAGATAGTTAATTAGGAATTAGTGGGTTATGTTGGTGTGGTTGCAGTCCGTCCCTGTGTAGTGGGTGACTGGCGGTCATCCTGGGCGAGGGTGGCCTCTGGGAAGACCAGCCGCCCACTGTGCCAGGACTTGCGACTTGAAGGTGCAGAGCCAAGGCTGTTGCAGCCGAGTGCGTCCTGCAGAGCCTGGCCAGGCACAGCTGAGTGGAGGGGGAGTCTAGACAGGGAAGGTATGGAGCCAGAGGTAGTCCGAGGGAAACTGTCCCCCGTCGGTCCTTGTCCAGGCCTGCGGGAACGAGTGTGCTCAGCGACGCAGACGTGCCACTTTGTTCAGCGAAGAGGGCAAGATCAGGAATTCTCGCTGCCTGGACTCTCACAGCTCAGGCAGCAATACCTGGTCACGGTTTCCCCAACGGTTCTCAAAATTCACGTCTGTGTC
>NW_005871582.1:4710-6549 GCF_000147115.1 Myotis lucifugus | reverse complement strand
CTGAGCCCCTCCCCCTGAATGTGGCTGGCCTGGTGACTTGCTTCTAAGACTGGCACATGGAGAGGGCTGCTTCCTGGCTGTGGGCTGGGGCCGCTGTCTCACCTGTGCCGCAGGGGTCGGGGCCGACAGGTGAGGGTCTGACTGGTCACTCCCACGAGGACCGTGATGACCAAAAAGTGGAACAACAGGTGTCGTTGTTTAGAGACGGACCCCTCGGGCACTGTTGGTGGGACAGGAACGGTGTGGCCACTGCAGAAGGCGGTTTGCTGGTCCCTCAGAAAGTTACACGGAATTACCGCATCCTCCAGCAATTCCACTCCCGGGTATACACCGACCATGAAAGCAGGGACTCCCGCACGTGCACACACGTCCACAGCAGCTCCATCCACCGTGGGCAAAGGAGGCCACATGGGCACTGCCCAGCGCTGCGCGAGTGAGAGAAGCCAGGCACAGGAGGCCACGCATATGCAACTCCATTTAAATAAAAGGAAATTCACAGACGGAAAACAGATGGGTCGCCACCAGGGGTGGAGGGCAGAGCACGGGTTTCCTTTCCAGGTGATGAAAACGATCCGGTGC
Organism: Myotis lucifugus; assembly: GCF_000147115.1. Taxonomy (NCBI): domain Eukaryota; kingdom Metazoa; phylum Chordata; class Mammalia; order Chiroptera; family Vespertilionidae; genus Myotis; species Myotis lucifugus. The sequence continues at coordinate 5,970 of NW_005871582.1, read as the reverse complement.
TGTGTGCACACCATCGTAAAGGTACTAACCGCCACCGAATTGGTCGTTTAAATGGGGGAGTTTATGTTGTGTGAATCTCAATTTAAAAAAGAGTCTGGCTGCCTTGGAGCCGCCGCTGGAGAGCCCGGGAGGCAGCGGCGCTCACCACACGCAGGGAGCAGCGCCGAGCAAGAGGGTCCTTCCGTTCCCACCAAAGGGCACACCAGCCAGGATCTGTTACCCAACACCCTAAACCCAGCGCCCCCATTGGGTTCACCTGCTGCTCAAGGTTTGCCCACCCTGAAGAGACCCCTCCCTGGGGGAGGTGCCCGCAGGTGCTCCAGAGGGGAGGGGCGCCCGCGCGGCCAGCAGGAGAGCAGCAGGTGGAGGAGCCAGGCTTGGCGCGACGCACCTGATGAAATGGGGCTTTAGGACTATTTCTGGAGTAAGGAAAATGAAGACGGAAAGGCCTGAAGACTGCGCTAGGCCAGCGGGATGACCTTAGCGGATCATCAGGAGAGCTGGCAGTGATCACACACCTACTTCATGCCAGGCGCTGTCCCAGGAGCCGTTCACAGACGCCTTATCTAATCCTCACAGTCCTGTGAAGCAGTGACTGTTAGCTCCATTTGACAGGCGAGAGAACTGAGGCTCAGAGGCCAGCCTTGTAGCCCACACGTCTCCTGAGCATGCGGCTTCTCTACAGATAATTTGAGAGCCACTGAGCTGGCCCGGGGCCAGGAGGACCCACAGGCCTCCCCGTGGGACACACGGCGCCACCTTACAGAGAGGAGGCCCCTGGATGATCACTCCTGTGTGGAGACCCGTGTCCTCGTTTGTTCCCGTGTCCTGTGTGTAAAGGTCGAATCCAGCCCGCCATCGTATCTCCCACCACTTCCTGAGACTCTGGCATCCCCTCCTCCTTTTTATTCTGACTTTTTCCTCAAGCCATGTGTCGTTTTGGGCCTGGCTTATGATTTTGAGGGAGGGGAAAGTGACAGTGGGTGTCATTGTGCCTCGTTTGCACAAGTTAAGTTGGAATTGAGATTGCCCATTGCCCTCCAAACTAGCATCTGCCACCCTTGACTTCAAAGTCCAAGACTTTAAATCTTTAAAATGTAAATAGATGAAACAAGTAGAATATACGCAAGTTTTGTGGTCCTGGTAGGGGGAGGGGCAGTCAGATGCGTAGCTACTGCAGGAGAGTTCATCCTCCCGCGTCCGGGCGCAGATACTGTGCGGTAACGCTGGCCGTGGGGGGACCTCGGCAATGGAGGGAGT
>NW_005871582.1:0-1741 GCF_000147115.1 Myotis lucifugus | reverse complement strand
CCCACGCCCCAGGGTCAGGCCTGGTGACCTTAATCCAGGCTGGTGAATCCTCCCTGGGCTCATTGGCAGGAGGAAGCTATTTGAAAGGCAGATGACGGACTGTCATAGTCAACGCCACCAGGGTTCCCAGGGCCTCTCAGACCTACTGCCCACCTCCCTCCACACCTTCCAGGGCAGCAGGTCTGCTCTGCACCCTTCAGGGCTGCCCTCTGGTGAGAAGGAGCCCGCACCCTCCAGCCGCCCCAGGGAGGAGGCGCCCTCCAGCCTTCTCCTCACCTCCCGGCTCAGGGCTGTAAATAGGATGCAGATGGCAAATGCACAGACATTTACCACAAATTGCAGGTGGGTGACAGTCCTTAGGGGGGGCCTCTGGGGAGAATGTCAGTTTTTAAAAAAGGAGCTAAGCGTGGTGGGGCCCCTCCATCCGGCTTGTCCGAAAGAAGCCGGCTCGGTGAGTGTCACAGAGGAGATGAGTGACAGGCCCAGGGCAGAGGGACTCAGAATGAGCCGGGGAAGGGGGGGGGGTCGGTCACCCTTGCCCCTTCTGCTAGGTTAGAACATTATTCCATGAGCATTACCTTAATTTTTTTTCCAGCCAAGCTGCTGGAAACCAGAGAACCCATCCTCTCTCCTCCACAGACCTGCAGGGGCACAGGAGGCTGCTCTTCCCGCCACCCTTCCCATTCATTCTGTCGCACCTCCAGGGCCCCTGGATCCTCACCTGTGACCAGGTGTGAGGGCACCTCCAGGAGAAGGCAGCAGCATTCCGGTGCCTGCATTTGTCTCAACCACCCTCCCCCTTTCCCAGAAACCTGCACGCACACCAGCACCCTGAGGACTTCTAACAATATTCTAGGCACAAAGCCCGGGTGGCACAGACCAGGCACTGACCTCAGTTCCTGGGGCCACTAGTGAGCACAGGGCTGCTGCTGGAGCTGTGTCAGGGCCAGCGCGCAGCGTTCAGGGCTGCGGCCACGGTCACAGGCAGCAGCTGTGGCCACAGGCAGCTGCTGGGCCCTGGCCACCTCGGCAGCATCAAGGGACCTGCCACCCACGGGAAAGGCAGGGAAAGGCAGGGAAACCCCGGAAAGCAAACACTAATGAGGAAAAACTCCTGGAAGGAGACCAATTTAATTTTTCTTTCCCCCTTTGACCCCTTTCTCTTCTGTCCAAAGGGAGACTCTTAACTGCAGCCGCGATGGGGACACTCCCTGTTACAAGCGGCTGCGGCGCCAGGGCCCTCTGCTCTTTATCACACATTGCGCCTTCCTTTCCCCGAGTCTCTGAAAAGGATAAGTGATTACAATTCTGTTATCTTCTAAATTAAATAAAGGTGAAGTTGACTGGGCTGCAGCCGTCTGCACAGCAGTTTAGCAATTGGGGCGACAGCATAACTACTGGGCAATTTTTTTGCACAATTCAAAAGTCATTTTTTTCTTTTTTTTTTTGCCAAGGAATCAGTCTAACAAACATCCCGCTGTTGCTGAAAATAATGTCTTTTCCCAAATCTTCTAGGAATAAAACACTTTTAATGTATTTGTCATTAAATAAGATTTTAAAAGTGACAATTTAAAGAGCAATTGAGAAGAGTCCCACATCCATCATGGGCTCATGGTTCTAATATCAGAAACAGAACAGAAAAAGCACTGAGAATACGGAAAACAGTGTGTGTGTGGATGGCTGTGTAACACTACTGCACCTGCTTCAAGTCGGCGGCTTTGAATAGCACCTTGACCAGGTG
>NW_005871581.1:521565-538595 GCF_000147115.1 Myotis lucifugus | reverse complement strand
GTAAGGACCCCCCTCCGGCCCTCGGGACCTCGCCCCGCCCCGCCCGGGATTCTGCCGGCGCGGCCTCCCGACCCCCCGCCCGAGCTCTGCCTGGCTCCGCGTGGGACCCGCGTCCCGGTGCCGGGCCCTGGAGTGGAAGCGAGTCCGCGCGCTCGGTCCTCCGTACCCCATCCTTCTCCCGCCCGCGTATTTTCTCTTCGCGCTTCAAAACCGTTTGTTTTTTCCAACCCAAGTCGCCCCTAACTAATGAGTCCTAACTTGGAGAGAGGAGGAACTCCCAGTTTATCCGATTATCTCCCGTTGCCGACTGCAGTCCAACCCGGAGTGGCCCAATCACTACCCCACTTCATCATTTTCTTTGCTCCAAGCGATTTCTGATTGTTTTTTTCAAAGTTGTTCTTTCCTTTTTAAAAAAGGAACCATAATTAGGCGACTTAAACGAGGTTCCCACAAGTCTTTGCAGATGCAACACACAGAGGTGACTCTTTTAATTCAGAAGCATTTTGCTCCCGCGTTCGTGTTCACCGTCTCGCGTTTTAATTCTAGAGCATTGATGAATTGATGGAGAAGACGGTCCCCGCGAGCATCCGTTTGAAAAGGCCCTTGAAAATGGAAGACCCCGTTTGTAAGTGGCCGGGAGGGCTCCTTAGTCGCCGCTGGCTCTGGCCGGTTGTCTTCTGTGGTCTCTGAAAGTCCAGCTCTAGGTTAGGATTGCTCAAGACCGGGAATGAGTATGTTTATTTAAACAGAACAGCGGCGGATGCGTCAAGGTGAGGGAGAGAGTGGAACATTTAGTCCCATAAGCAGTCGGTTTTGTACCCTCGGATGGAGCTGATGCAGCGCCTTTCTAGGTCTTCATCGCAGGGTTCTCGAGGTCCCTGCAAACTTCCCAGGGAAGGCAGTGCACCGACAGGTGGGCGGACGTCTCCGTTCTCAGGCACCGACTGGGACGGTTCTCTCAGCCTTTGGGTTGAGAAGTTTCATCACGTCTGCAGATCAGGATAGAGACTCAGAAGGGACAAAGGAATTGCCTGTAGCCATGCAACCAGGGGAGTCACACACAAATGGGGGAGACCCAGACATCTGGCCTCCAAGCCCAAGGTTCTTTATCCCAGAATAGCTTTTAATTGTTCTCTTATCTCACACTTATATTTTATTATTTGTACCTACGGAAAGGCAGCAGTAGTACTTTTTAAAAGTGTGAACGATTTTTATAGAGAAGCACACAAATAAGATTAAATGTTTTGTTCAGAGAGCTTAATTTACTCACAGACTTTCTTAGAATTTTCTTTTCTTTTTAAAAAAATATATTTTATTGATTTTTTACAGAGATGAAGGTAGAGGGATAGAGAGTTAGAAACATCAATGAGAGAGAAACATCGATCAGCTGCCTCCTGAACACCTCCCACTGGGGATGTGCCCACAACCAAGGTACATGCCCTTGACTGGAATCGAACCCGGGATCATTCAGTCCGCAGGCCGATGCTCCATCCCCTGAGCCAAACCAACCAGGGCTAGAATTTTATTTTCTATTTAAATGTTTTTAATAGCCTGAAGATTGCCTTTCAGAGGTTTTCAAGGACTTAGGCAAGAATCCACCAGTCAAAGGGACAGGCAGAACTGAAGAGCTCTTGTCAATTGGGTTGTTTTGTTTTAGGTTTTAGGACAGAGAGGATATATGGAAGGCAAGCTTTATTTTGTGTTAAGGTAGATAAGTTTGAGTATGAAGCCAGTCCATCTGCGGCTGGCTAATGTAAGTCAGGCTGTGCTGAGGCTGCTTGTTGGTTTCAAATCTGAACCAGTTTCCCTGAACAGAGGATGACCGGCGCGACAGATGGCTGTACCTTTGCTCATAGAAGAAAATCTGCATGTTTTGTTCTGTTGAAGTGATTCAGACCTAGGCATAGCTGGAAGCCTTATCTATTTCCATTTGAGGACATCTTAATCCCGATTCATTGGATGTTTAAAGAATGAAGAGTTGCATATTTTTAAAGCAAGCTTTAAGTAAATATATGAACAAGTAAATGCCTTTCTGGGACTTTAAAAGTTAGGATATTTAGGTCAGCACTTCTTACAATATAATCTAAAATAGGATGTTCTTTAGGAGCATTAAAGCCTAGGAAATGTGTCAGAGTTGTCTATCCTTTTTTAGTTCAGCTTGTTTCTAGCAGAATAATTTGAACATCAGGGGCTTCCATTTCTTCTCCCTGTCCCTCTCCCTCCCCCTCTGCCCTTTCCCTATTTCTCTGTGTCTCTCTCCCCTTGGAATGAATCTTTTTAAAAAAATGTTTTTATTGATTTGAGAGAGGAAGAGAGAGAGAGAGAAACATTGATCGGTACTCATCTGGCCAGGGATCAAACATGCAACCTGGGTATGTGCCCTGACCAGGAATTGAACCTGCCACCTTTTGATGACAGGAGGATGCTCCAACCAACTAAGTCACACTGGCCAGGATTGGAAGCACACTTTTTAAAAAATGTGTTTTTATTGATTTCAGAGAGGAAGGGAGAGGGAGAGAGAGATAGAAACATCAGTGATGAGAAACAATCATTGATTGGCTGCTTCCTGCATGCCCCCTACTGGGGATGGAGCCCACAACCCGGGCATATGCCCTTGACCAGAATCGAACCCGGGACCCTTCAGTCCTCAGGCCAACTCTCTATCCACTAAGCCAAACCAGCTAGGGCGGAAGTACACTTTTTAAAAATATATATATTTTATTGATTTTTTACAGAGAGGAAGGGAGAGGGATAGTTAGAAACATTGATCAGCTGCCTCCTGCACACTCCCTACTGGGTATGAGCCCGCAACCAAGGTACATGCCCTTGACCGGAATCGAACCTGGGACCCTTGAGTCCGTAGGCCGATGCTCTATCCACTGAGCCAAACCAGTTAGGGTGGAAGTACACTTTTGATAAGTAATTGGAGACTTATGTGTAAACTTTAAACCCAGCAGCTTCTATGAGATTTGAGCCTAGTTTCCATCTGGTTGGTCTGAGCTGACTCAGAAAATATTGCATGGTCCCGAGTCTTCCCTTGTCCTGAAGCAGACTAGCTCTGCAGCAGAACTTGCTTCTTGGGTAATGAATATTCTCCACATAGAGTGAGCAAATTGGTCCAATAGTAGCATTTCTATTTAATAGTGAGGCAGTGTTATCCAAACTTGGTTCCACATGAATGCCTGTGTTCTATTGTAGTCAGAGAGGAATCTGGACCACATATTTGTTCGTCATGTACAGAGAAAACTAGTAAGAGCTAGTCATGAGTCCTCGGTGCCCTCATAACTGAGTAAAATGATTGTGAGAACTATAAGCAGCATGGAGATATGTGGGTTAGCTCTTATGACTAACTTAATAATTTCAAGAGTTTATGTAGTGCTTACCCTGTTCTGGGTACCTTGTAAAGTACTTTCATGTGTTAATTTAATCCTTATTGACCTGTGAGGCGAATACCATTTTCACCTCTGTTTTAAAGAAGAAACCATGGAATACAAAGGACACGTGACTTGCCCAAGGTCACAGCTGGTAAGCAGTGAAGACAAAATTCAACCTAACCCAGGCAGACTAGCTCCACTGTCCACACTCCAACCACCAGTATACCCTGTCTTCATTGTGTCCTCTGCAAGCGGGTGGGTGTATAAACTAGAAAATTTCTGTCCTGACTCTCTGAAGTATCCAGTTTATGGATGTGCACAAATCCAGTCACACTGGAATCACTGCCATTTGCCAACTGCCCTATGGAAATGCAGTGGCGTGCTGAGAGCACAGGTATGGGACACCTCCTGCTGCCAGGGTGCAGGACTGGGGCTAGGTCTTGAAGGGTGGGTATAGTGATGCTCTGCTGGACAAGGCTGGGAGAGGCTGCTGCAGGCAGAGGGACCAGCATGTACAGGACAGAGTGTCCTGACAGAATCGGGGAAGTACAGATGGTTCACCTGTCATGTAGGATCTTTTCTCTACCCTTGGGCACTTCAGGAAGTGCCTTGAAAGAATACTTTGATTATCAATTGGCTTCTCAGTAAGTCATATTTAGAGAAATACGCAAAGCTACTCAGTTCAAAGCCCTATCAGTTTCATCCTATTTAGTGAATCTCCCCTCCCTCATCCAAATACATAAGAGGGGGGGGGAAAAAGACGGAACATTTGTTTCTCTTGATAGTCATTATGGATGATTTTAGCTTTCTTTTTGTTACTCTGCTTTTTCTAGATTTTCTACAATAACAATGTTTTATTTTGTAATTAATACAAAATTTAGAAGTACTTTAAAGTTGAAGCCAATGACTTTCAGCTATGGTATGCCTCACCGTGTAGTACTTTCAGGGAGATCATCTCTTAACTGAAATTACTGAACTAGTCCGTAATTTAACAGAAGCTGCAGGGTTTAAAGTTTACACAAAATTGCACTTTGCTTATTGTGGGCATGCGTATGCTTAGGAAGAGAGAAGAAACTAAATGTTCAAGTTGGTCAACCAGAACCGAGCCTCTGAGACTTGTGGAAACTTAATGTTCTACATTACATCACTTAGACTCTAAGTCTTAGAGTGATTTTTTTAAAAAAAATTATTTGAGAGAGAAAGGGAGAGAGAAACACATTGGTTTGTTGTTTCACTTATTTATGCATTCATTGGTTGCTTCTTGTATGTGCCCTAACTGGGGCCTGAACCTTGGCATATCAGGATGATACTCTAACCAACTGAGCTACCCAGCCAGGGCACTTAGAGTAATTTTTAATGGAGGGCAGTGAGCAGAGAGAGGGGGTGTTGTGTAATGCAGCTGAGGTGGTTACTCTGTCACCCCAGTGGGGTTGGGCACTCACCTGAACTGACCCCAAGGACACCTAGATAGCTGGGACAGCTGTTCCCCAGGCTGTGGCTGACAGTTGTCTTCCAACCAAATGATGTCTGTCATCAGGCCCTGCCTATAGGCTCCTCAGTCTATGACAGAGCTCTCCCTTGGGCATTCCTTGCTCCTTCAGTTCCAGCTTAAATTAATATTTCATCTTCAACTAGGATGATTCAATTGGAATCATCCTAGTTGAAGATGAAATAATACAATTGTGGAAATAAGCAAAGATCAACCAAATGGTGAAAGCAAACATTATTTATTCTGAACTTGCTGTAGGAGTTAGCCCTTTGTTTTGGTGGAGGAGTGGCTAAGCCACCTTGTAGAGTAAAGGAAAGGCTTAAGGTGTTACCTTTTTGGAGGCTGTTGGCATGGAGAAGCTACAGGCAGGCTAATTAGAAGCAGGGCTTCCTATGTGCTTGGTTAGGGGTACATATTTCATTTTGTCTGGTTGGTCCTAAATTGGAAGCAGGGATCACAAGTAAGGAAGCTGTCAGTTATTAATCCTAGCCATTTGGTGCCGATTATTACAGAAGTTATTGTGCAGCTTCCTGGATTGTCATTCTGCAAGTCTAACTTATAGCAGGCTGGCTTCTGGGGTGGTTTATTGTAAGTAAGGGGGTTGGCTTCTTTATTGTAGGTAAGGCAGGTTGCTGCAGGATATACGTTCTATGGTTATATATGGTCTGGCCACCGTCTGTGTAATTCATTCTCTCACAATAGAGTCCTTGTATTTTTGTCATTAATTCCTGGTAGGCAGATCCCTGAAGATCTGACTGATAATTTAGTCAATCTGTTGCCTAATTGTTAAATGTTTATTGGCCATTTGCTGTGTGCAAGGCACTGTGATTGATATATATTTTCACTATCCTCAAGGAGCTTACATCTTACCTTTGTAATAAATTAAGTCAGAAAGTTAAAAAGTCTTAAGTTCATGAGAACTATGGATAAAATGCTGTGAGTGTTCAGAAATGATGTGAAATTGAATAGAAAAAACTGGGATTTCTGAAACAATGTACAGAATTGAAATATATCTTTTTTCTGTAAGAAGCAAGGACAGTATCTTTACATTGATGATTTTGTGTGTGAACGTGTTATAAGAAGAAAAAGACTCAAATAAAGGTAGTACTTTGCTCTGAAAAAGAAAATGGCAAAATGCAATGTGCAAAAAGCATAATTATGGTAGCATGAGTATTGTTGTAGTCCCATCTTTGATTGAATCTCATCAGAATAATTATGTTATAATCATTTGGGGATTCTGGAGTGTTTTCCAATACCACCGAGCAATTCTTATGGATACTGACTGGTGTCCTACAATTGAACTCAATTCTGACATTATCTACCTGGAGATAGCATCAGATCTCATAGATTAAAGACTCAGTCCCCAAGACTGCCCCTACTTCAGATGTCAATAGCAAGTCCAGGTTGTCACCCATGCTTCTGACCAACAAGCTATAAATTGAAGGTTTTCATGACCCACTCCTTGGGTTTGATTAATTTGCTGGAGTGGCTCGCAGAACTCAGATAAACATCTGAAGTTTACCAGTTTATTATAAATTATATTATACAGGATACTGGTGGACACCCAAATGGTGAGGCACATACGGTGAGATCCAGAAGGATCAGAGCACAGGAGCTTCTGTCCCTCTGGAACTGAGGTGGACCATCCTCCCAGCAACCATTCCAGAAACTCATCAAATCTGTTGTTCTAGAGTTTTTATAGAGCTTCATCTGAACCTTTCCCTTCTTCCCCTTCCCAGAGGTCTGTGGGAGGGGCTGAAAGTTCCAACCCTCTAATCACGTGGTACATTTATTAGAACTGATGGGCTTACATTGGCACATTATCACCTAAAGTCCATAGTTTACATTAGGGTTCATTCTTGGTGTTGTACAATCTATGGGTTTGGACAAATGTATAATGACATGTATGACCAGTATAGTATCATCCAGAATAGTTTCACTGCCCTAAACATCCTTTGAAGACGTTTTTAAAAAAACTACCACATTTATCTAAATTAGCACACTTCCTATGTTAAATTACAATGTTTTATCTAACTTTAAAAAATATATTTGCTCTCAAAATGAAGTCAATTATACTGTATTGTAAATACAGTGTTACTCTTGAGGACTATTAAGGTGCATAGGAGCATTTACCCATACACTAAATGCTCTAGCCTACTCACCTTCATCACCATTGAGTTACAAGCTATTACCAAATCTATTTTCATAGCTTCCTCTATCTGCTTTTATTCCCCATTTACTGAGAGGTAAAGGATGGTAAAGATATGATCCCTGAGTAATTGTAGGTTACAAGTGATAAGGAGATAGATAGGTCTGCAAATAAGATGGTTTGGCAGAGGGTATGACATGAGCAAAGGCATGGTAGTGGACATATACGGTTATTTGACAGATGGTGTATAGAACAGTGCAATTTATAGCTTGCAGAGAGGCATGTAAAGTAAGGTATGGAGGGCTCAGAACCTGATAAGAGATTTGTTTTCTACATAATGGGGAAACATTAACAATTATTACAGAGAGAATGACACAATTCAACACACTAGTTCTGTGTTTTGCAGAGTGCCTCTGAGGTCGGAGGCAAGGAGGCAAACAGATTGCTGGAGAATTTACAGGTGAGATGTTAAATGTGCATTAGTTCAGGTCTTCTATGAAGCAGTCATCAAGACAGCATTAGGAATATAAGGAATTTATTGAGGGGTGGGAGCAGGAAAAGGCAGGGAGCCTTTAGATTGTGATGTAGTTCTAACCCTGGTGGAAGGAGGATTAGGTAGGAAAAGTTTTAGACTGCAACACAGATATAAGAAAGTTTGGTGAATCCGAATAGGAGTCCTGAAGCTAAAGTAGCCCATGGCTTGCAGGAATGGATCAGCATTAGTTCTCCTGCTGGGCTTAGTAATTGGCTGGGAGCAGCCTGTGGGAAGTATGGTTTCTGTACAAATATGGTGCTTGATCCAGAGGAGCAGCAGGTGGGGCTGTCAGTCACTTTCTAGGCTGAGTGTCTTGAGGTGATGGTGATGTCATTAACAGAGAAGGAATAGAGAGAAAGGGTCCCGGAGGAAGGCAAGATCAAGAATTTGAGCAGAATTGAGTTGGAGGTGCCCATGGAACATGATTTGGAAAAGTTGAAGCAATAGTTGGAAATATGAGTCTAGAGCTCAAGAGAGAGATAAGAGGTGGAATGGCAGGTGCATTGAGTCTTCTGAATGAATACATGGGCATGGGTGAGATTTCCTACGGATGGAGTATGGCGAAGAAAGTGGAAGCCACAATGTTGGGGAATGGAGCATATAAAAAGAGGGAGACAGAGCAGTCTGAGATGGAGTAATGCAAGAGGCTGGATGATAAATGTTCAGGCAGGGAGTTGGTCCCAGTGCCATATTCTGAACCTTTTGTAGGGTTTTGAAGACATAAGGACAGTCCACCAAGATGGAAGCTCAGTGACCCCCTTCTCTGAGCTTCTTACCTTTGAGTAAATTCAGGAGCTTTGGGGCAGGTGCTAGACTACAAAGGTTGTGAGCTGCTTGCGGGCAGTGTTTTGACTTCTATTCTTTATGTACTCTTTTAACCCCACCAAATGGCATTGGCTCTTGATTTAATAAGTCTCCATCCTGTGATGTGTGAATAGCTCATCTCATTTTCACTTCATAGGTTTGTTTTATTTATGAAACCCAAAGTATTCTATAAAAATACAAACTGGGAATTTTAATAAGGATTCTCAGTATCCATATTATCAACATACTAATTGATTAGAAAATGAGGAAACTATTTTGGAAAATCTGAAATTATTGTAGGTACTACATTAGTTCACAGAACTTGCTTATTAGCTACAAGTTTCCATATATAAATGTTTCTCTGACACTCATGCTTAGGGACATGAGAACAATTTGTGCAGATTTGCCATCATGGATTCTGTGCTGGGTGAGTTGTTATGAATATTGAGCTAGCTGTATGTGGGAGTTTAAGTGCATTTTCATTGCAACACCTTGATTCACGTGTATTTCCTGAGGACCTACTATGTGCATAGCAACCCACTATGCCTCTGCCCACACAGAGATTATAATTTAGTAGTTGAGATTCTGGGATGGACTACAGATTTCTCCATAGGCTTATTCTTTGATCTATAAAATAATATCTGTTTTCTGCAAGTGTGTTAGATTGCTTGAGTTGGACTGTTAGAACATATTCTTCCCTTTTTGTTCTTGCTCTGCTGGCCATAAAAATGTACCCGCAGGGCAGCAAAGAAGAAAAACAAATACTCCAGGACTTCCACCCTGATCCTCATTTCAAATTGATCTTTTGACCAGTTATGTAGGTCAACTAGTGTTCCAGATAAATATTATGAATTGTAATGTTTCTTGAGACTATTTTCATAGCTTGAATAAAGAGAGGCAATGGAGGAGGCCTCCCACAGAAAGCAGCGTGACCCAAGTTCAAAGAGTTAATAACCAACATGGTGCCCCTCATTCCAGCTTCCCCACTGTGGGGTGCTGTCTTGGTTTTCCTGCAGCTGGTTCAAATATATAGCGTCGGTGTGTCTTTTGAGAGAGCAGGAATAGCTGCAGGGACTGTGCACTTCTTTGGAGAGGAGGGACCAAGGAATCACCAGAAACAGTTTGGCAGTTCTTCAGCTCCTTTTACCATGAGGTGCCTGGCCAAGGAGTCTAACCCCTGTGGATCATTTGGGGCTGGGAGAGGTGGGGTATTAATTGGCTGAGCAAGAAGATGGGGAAGAGCCTGACAGGATTAGGGCAAAAATAATCATAATGTGTTTAGGGAAATGGGTTAAGGGTGGGGAACAGTGTGTACACATGTGTGTTTAGGTATAGCAGGTATCTTGACCCAGCCTGCCTGTCCATTCTGATGATATTTTTCCAGTTCTTGTCAAAATTCACTTATATGGGAAATTAGAACCTAGCCCCATGAGTGTATTGAGTATTTAACAGTTAAATTGGCTTATTCCTGTTAGAAAGTATTCATGTGGTGGAGCAGTAGGTACAAAGTTCTCCTTGAGATTTTTTTTTTTCAAAATATATTTTATTGAATTTTTACAGAGAGGAAAGGAGAGGGATAGAGAGTTAGAAACATCGATGAGAGAGAAACATCTATCAGCTGCCTCCTGCACGCCCCCCACTGGGGATGTGCCTGCAACCAAGGTACATGCCCTTGACTGGAGTCGAACCTGGGACCCTTGAGTCCACAGGCCGACACTCTATCCACCGAGCCAAACCGGCTAGGGCATCTCCTTGAGATTTTAGGTGAAAGTGATGAAGGAGTCACTATTGAATAGGCTGTTATGTGGAATTATATAAGGAGGAAGCATTTCTTCTGAATTCTAAGAAGTAGGGATATTGTGAGAACCACCTTCGGATTTTTCTGGAGTGGTGCCGAGGGCAGTGCACTCTGTTCTTGGTACATTAGGGCGAGGGCGTTATGCAATGTTCCGAGGGATCAGAAGCAGGCGTTTTATTTTTCCACCAGAAAAGCACTTACTGCTGAGATTCCTGATGGATAGCTTGAGGGTTTTCATGGTGTGGAGTGCACGATAATATTCAGCGTCTGGTCTGGCTGCTCTGCCAGACTTGCCAGGCAGGCATCTGGGGAATGACAGTATCTTTATACATTTAAAATTTTTTATTTTTAAATTGCAGCGTACATTCAGTTTTATTTTGCTTTTGTTTCAGATGTACATAGTGGTTATGCAATCATACACTTTACAGAGTGCCCGCCCATATTTCCAGTACCCACCTGGCACCATACATAGTTATAACAGTATTATTTGTTATATTCGTTATGCTGTATATTATATTCCCCTGATTATTTTGTAACTACCAATGTGTACTTCTTAATCCCTTCACCTTTTTCACCCAGTCCCTCAACCCCCCTCCCCTCTGGGAACCATCAATTTTATCTCTGTATTTGAGTTTGTATTTTTTTAAAAAATATTTGTACTTATTTCAGAGAGGAAAGGAGAGGGAGAGAAATAGAAACATCAATGATGAGAGAGACCCTCCTGCATGCCCCACACTGGGGATTGAGCCCACAACCCAGGCATCTGCCCTGGCTGGGAATTGAACTGTGACCTCCTGGTTCATAGGTCGATGTTGACACTCAACCACTGAGCTGAACCAGCCCAGCTGTATTTATGATTTTTTTTTAAAGGATACTCCCTTTCTCATTCTGTTTCACCCCCTCCCCCACCTCAGTTTCACTGACATCCACAAGGAAGAGAGAGTTACTGGAATTGGGCCTGTTTACAGGAGGAAGCTGTTAAGTGGGAAGGGAAAGTGTGAGGAATGTGCTATGGGGTTTGCTCTGGGGGAAATATGAAGTCTTTCCTTTCTCCTCTTTGTCCACACAAATTTCCTTGGGCTGCCTGGGCTTGAGATGACACAATTGCCTTTTTATAATGCTTCTCTTACTCTGTAGGGGAAAAGGTTACCACTTTGGATCCAGATCCCGCACTTTTTTCTCTAGAAAAGAATTGTTCTCCAAGGGAGAAGGGAATCTACATGTACTGTGAAGTGCAGTGGTGGATATTGCCTGGCTAAGACTGGGGCTTCTATTTAGATGAATTATACCCACAAACTTGCCCTGAGAGACTGGTCCTGCTGTGTTCCATTTCAGATAGGTTCAGTGGGTAGGTCTCTGATGTGGACTTTCCCCTCTTCTTCCATTTTCTCCATGTCTGTTGGCATCATTTAACATAGGAATTCAAACTCTGGGCTCCTAAATACACTGGGTTGGCTCTTCTGCCCAATGAGCCAAAAGTGAGATTTCATTAGTGGACATGAGAAACGGCCTCCAGTGAACAAACAATTCAGATACTCACTATGCTGTGTGTTTGGGAAATGTTTTCATGATATGTGATAGGTAAAGCCTGAGGTCTTGATTTTATCACAGGAAGAAACAGCTTAACTCTCCACTAGAAAGTTTGGTCATGAGCAATGGATGAGCAGATGAGAAGGGCTTCTCACACCATTCTCACTTTCAGAAGCATGACCAAGTACCTACGCTCAGGAGTGTCCATTAGCTCGGTGTACAGAGGACTGCTCATTCCATTAACTCACTTTGTTCCCAGTAGAAGGTAAAATTGCTTGTAAAGACCAAGCTAAGCCAAATAAAGCCATATATCGGGGGGGGGGGGGGGAGACCAGGCTTAATTGGGGCCAGTAGGGAATATTCAGAATAGCTCCAAGCTAGGGGAAGGCAGAGCTCTCTGATACTTGGGGAATTTGGTCCTGTAGGAACTAGAGTATATGTGTTACAGGATTAGGGACTTTTGTGTCTCAAGTTGGACCATATAGTATTTGTGCTTCTGGGTCTTAGCTGTAATTAACTATTTTACTCTTCATCTATGCTAATTAGCTTTTAAATTCGTTCAAGAGTTTCATTCCTGTGTTAGGCATAGTGGCAGCTGTAAGGGATGCTGGTATGTATCCAAGCTGATGGGGAAGGTGCCAGTGGGCTCCTGGCTGGTCTGGTTGGAGGTCTTCTCTTCCTGACTGTTGAAGGTATATGGCAGGACAGGACCAGGGCCTGGGTGGCAGGAGGCTGCTGAAGGAAAGAGGAGGGAACTGGGCTGTAGCAGAGGCTCTCACTGGGGTCCTGCCTGGACAGCCCCACTGGGAGAGATGAGAGAATGCATTTTCTTGCAAAAGGAAACATCAGGTTCCTCCTTCATTCTAGTTGAGAGTTTACTAGTGTCCAGATACATATCAGCGTTCCCCTCACAGAAGCCACTGATGTTTTATGCACTTGAATGAAATACTTGAAAATTTTAAAAGGCCAATTGGCATAAATGAAGAACAAAATAATGATAGATAATACATGGAAGCCTAAAAATGATCAATACAGACACAGATGTTTCCAGCTGATAGAGTTCTAAGGAGCAGAGGGGCTGTACTAAGTCCAGGGCAGCCATCTCCTTGTGCCTCAGGGGATTCGTTTATTTTATTCAGTTTCCATTAACTCACTTGCTACGATCCAACCTTTTAAGGAGTTAAAAAAAACTTTAAAAAATTTTAATTTTATTAAAATATAGTTGATGTACAATATTACATGAGTTTCAGGTGTATGACATATTCAACATTTATGTACCTTACAAAGTGATCACAATAAGTCTAGTAATTACCTGTCACCTTGCAAAATTATTATGATGTTATTATTTTTTAAATCCTCACCGAAGGATATGCTTGGGGAGATAGAGAGGGAGAGAGAGATAGAGAGAGAGAAAGAAAGAGGTGAGAGAGAAACATCAATTGGTTGCCTTCTGTACATTCCCTGGCTGGGATGGAACCCATAATCCAGGTATGTGCCCTGACCAGGGATGCACAGGATAACCCTCAACTAACTGAGCCACTCCAGCCGGCCTATTACCATGTTGGTGACTATTTTCTCTGTGCTGTACATTACATGCCTGTGGCTTATTTATTTTATGACAAAAACAAAAAAACTTTTAATCACTCAAGAGGTATAACAGGAAAAGTCAAGCTTGAGAAGCAGGGCTTGCTGATCCTATAGCGTTCTGCCATCACATGGCGCTCTCCTTGTATGTGTGCTCTGCGTCCAAATTCCCCATTTCTTGTAAGGACACCGGTCATTGAATTAGGACTGACTCTAACACAGCACAGTTTCATCTCAACTGGATTATATCAGTGCAACCCTATTTCCAAATGAGGTCCCATTCACAGGTTCCTGGGGTTAGGGCTTCGGCGTACCATTTTAGGGGACACAGTTCAACCACAACACTCCCTTTGCCCATCTCCCTCCTGGACTCGTGTGCTGGTATCTTACCATTTCTCCCTGTTTCCAGGGCCTCCCTTCTGACCTGTCTATACTACCAATAGAATTATCTTTCTGTAATGTAGGGAGAAATCATATTATTCTATACTCTGTGGCTCCCAAAGGTTAAACTTGTGATTTGACAAGCCCTTTATAGACTGTTCTCATTTGAGAGCTGGACCTTTTGTCTTCATGGCATAATATGAAACAGGAATATCTTGTACAGGATCTTAATTGAAGCTAGCCTTGATGAGTCATGTGCCTGCCAGGAATAATTGCTCATTAATCTCCCCTCCTACTGGGCTTCTCACTCACTCAGCCCTGAGAAGTCCTTGGGAAGCAGTTGGATTTCTTGCAGGATTGTTCCTAAGGATGCTGTACTTGCATATCTCATCAGATCCTGGTTTTTTATGCTTTCACTTTTATTTCCTAAACTTTCAGTGGAAGAAGGCAAGATTGCCCATCATACGGTAGTTGGATTTTATTTACTCACGAAACTGATACTCACAAAACTGTCCTCTCTTTCCTTAACCCAGTCTGGCAAAATGGCACATATGTCGTGAACTTATTTCCCGTGAAAGCATGTGGAGTGGGAGGGGTGGGATGGAGGGTAAAAGTGTTTTCATGGAGAATAAAGAAGGATTCATGAGAATAATATTCATACAGAGTTCAGCGGGATAGAATCAATGTGAAGCATCTTCTTAGCCAGTTGGCCATCTTAGAGATTACTGTACCTAGACTTTTTTTCTGATACTGTAACAATAAAATCAATCAATTCCACCATTTAAGTGACTGAGTCCCTAAGAAGATCTTAAAGGAGCTAGACATTTGCCTAAGTAGTTAAATCTCAGTTAAATTGCAGTAGTGTGATCTCCCTAGGTGCAGAGGGGCAGAGAAAGAGCCATGTAAGGTCACTTGTATCTAGAAAGTATCTTTCAGTATAAGGGCTATACCTTTATCGGTCCGAACTTGGCCCAGTGGGGAACGTGTGGAAGCTGGAATTAGACTGATTGGGTTGTTATCCTTTCATTTAAAGCAGCGTAGACCTCGGTGGTTTGGCTCAGTGGATAGAGCACCAGCCTTCAGACTGAAGGGTTCTAGGTTTCATTGCGGTCAAGGGCATGTATCTCAATTCCTGGCACATCAATGGTTCTCTCTCTCTTGTCTCTCCCCCTCCCTTCCACTCTCTAAAAATCAAGGGAAAAACATCCTTGGGTGAGGATTAACAACAACAAAAGTAGTGTAGCCATAGGTGAGTGATCCTCTTCAAGCCTTAGTTTCCTAAGCTGCATGAAAAACATTTGGTACAATACCTGGCAAAAGGTAAGTACTAAAAATGTCAGATGTCTAAATGTTATTATTTTGTTGTAATTATATGAATGACCCCAAAGCGGGTTTCACCTGCATCCAGGAACTTTATGAAATTCTACCTAATTACCTAAGCATCCTAGTGGGAATGCTGGTTAAAACTACACATGGGTCTTTTATTACAACTAATATTTTACATGGTGGGGTGAAGGGCTTTTTATAAGTAACTCTTTCAGTGACGCAAAGGTAAAGGTGTTCGAGGTAGAGCAATTTTAGAGAAAAATGTAGCCCACGTTAAGACTTATATAAACTATTGTTATAAGTCGATTTAAAAGGGAAAACAATATTTTACTAAGAGAAAGTAGAATTTTTATTGGAAGGGGACAGAAGAAACCTAGAATGAGACAAGTGTTACAACTGGGCAATTCTTACAAAGCCAAGAGCTCCCTGCCCCCAAATTCTGAGGAACCTTGAGGAGTAATTGAGTGCTGTTTGGGGGTTTTTCAGATTTCTGCATGTAGTGCTTAGTGTTTGGGTGGGAGAGACAGTTCTTGTATTTTCCATACAGCTGTTCTCTTTATATAAATATCCAAACAAAAAGAGGGTTTAAAACTATAACGAGAGCTCTCTTTTGAGACACTTTCTCTCTGTAACATTTTTCTCTTTCTTACAATCAGGCGAAAATGAAATCCTTGCAACTCTGCGTGCAATTTCCAGCAGAAACCAGGTCTGGAGGTCGTATATTGGCATGGGCTACTATAACTGCTCAGTGCCACAGACTATTTTGCGGAACTTACTGGAGAACTCAGGATGGTAATGTGTTACTTGATTAAAAACAGAAGTATTGTGATTTTATTTGTATGGTTCTCCCCACTTTCCCACACCCCCTACCCCTGGGGGCCTCAGAACTTATCCACTGACCCCTGCACTCGTGCTGTCTCTAACCTCCAGGAACTTACTTGGCTTTCTCTGGCTCGGGAAATTTCTTTACTCAAATTGGTGGAGGAACTAGAAGCCTCTTCCTGCTTTTATTCCCATAAAACATTCTAGAGCTCTAACTTGTGGATGCTGGTAATCTCTTTCTCTCTCTGACCTAATGCCTATTCTGTCTTTGTAAGGACATCTGAGCAAGATGTCACACCTGCAGGGGAGCAGATTCAGGGCTTTACTCTTTGGAAACACTGGGGTTTGGGGTTATAGACAGTCTTAGAGGTTAGAATCAGTGAGTCAGAATCTTGGTCCATTGTCTTTCGTCAGGATTTTAGGAGGCTCCATTGTCTCTCCCTGACTCCTATTCTAGATTCACAACCAACTGAAAAAAAAAAAAAAGGCAATGTCAGGTAAATGGAGATCAAGATATTAGCTTTATTACTTAGTACTCTGTAGAGAAAGAGAACATGTGAGGCCTGTGAACAGGCTCCAGTGGAAACCATAAAAGAAGGAGCTGAGCTGTGCATGCTCAGCTGCTCGTTCTGTTCTCCCCTCACTCATTCCTAGTCCTCAGGGTGTGTGTGTGTGTGTGTGTATGTGTGTGTGTGTGTGTGTGTGATGTCTGTCTGTCTTTGTCCTTGCATTTTCTCGCGGCTACTGCTTGTACAATACTAAACGTGTCTCCTCCACACCTAAGGAAAACTTCCCATGTCCACTTCCATAGTATTTTGTTATTTTCCATTGTCGCTTGTTATGTGATGTAAAGAATGAAACAGGTTCCCTTTCCGATACTAAGTAAGAAAACACCTTGGATGGCTCCAAAAGTGCCTGGGAGCAGATTTGGGCCTCTCTTCCTCTGCCCATGGGGAAATACGGCCAGACTGTGGAGGAGGAAAGGTGGGGACTTCCGGGCCTTTCTTTCCCTTGTTTTTGGATCAGTGTCATTGCATATACTAGTATTTTTGAATTGAAACTTTATTTCCACTGATGACTTAGTCTCCAAAGGCCTGGGTGCACTTATTCCTAGCATAGAGACAAACCAAGCCCTGGCCAGGTAATCAGTTGGTTAGTTAGAGCGTTGTCCTGATACGCCAAGGTTGGGGGTTCAATCCCTGGTCAGCAGGGTACATGCAAGAATCAACCAATGAATG
>NW_005871581.1:500820-521465 GCF_000147115.1 Myotis lucifugus | reverse complement strand
AGCAGAAACTATATGTATTCCATGTCTACACCTACTCTTATTCTTCCATTTTACTGAAGAATGCTCAGGAACTGTACAGATAATATTACTTTTCCTGTGTTCTGGAATAAAGAGACATGTCAATCATAGCTGAAATGCAGCAAATCTATGATGTGAAACAATCTAAGCCCGAAGCCTAGCAACTGCCTGAAGAAAAGCTGTAGCCAACCCACATATACATACTGTGTGAGTGATAATTAAATCCTCATTTTAAGACATTGTAATTGTAGGATTCTTCCCTATTACAGTATTTCATTAAAAAAAATCAAATACTCTTTATTAGGTTTTTCAAATGCTTTCATTTGAGTCTTATTTTGTCATAATAATGAACATGTACATATTCTAATGTGTAATTTTGTATATTTGTCTTACATTTTGCTAATGTACTTCATACATTCAATAAGTATTTTTAAAATTAATTTCTAATATATAGTCATTGTGCACTTTTTTGATTGCAGCTTCCTACTCTTTAAAATTCTATTTGGAAAATTTAAAAAAATAATCATAATAGTTTTATATACTAGAAAAATGAGGTAGTGCTGAATAATGAGTAAAATTTCAACTATTTAACACATTTATTTTTTTTAAATATATTTTATTGATTTTTTACAGAGAGGAAGGGAGAGGGATAGAGAGTTAGAAACATCGATGAGAGAGAAACATCGATCAGCTGCCTCTTGCACATCCCCACCGGGGATGTGCCCGCAACCCAGGTACATGCCCTTGACCGGAATTGAACCTGGGACCCTTCAGTCCGCAGGCCGATGCTCTATCCACTGAGCCAAACCGGTTTCGGCATGTTCCACTTATTTATATATTCATTGGTTAATTCTTGTATGTGTCCTGTCTGGGGATCAAACCCACAACCTTGGTGTCTGGAGATGATGCTCTCATCAACTGAACTACCCGGCCAGGGCTCAGAGATTGTCTTTTAGGTTAGCATATATTAAAAACGAATCAACTTTAGTAAAGGGAAAGTAGGCTTCCCTATGGGAAATCATGAAATTTATCTCCATATGAGTTATTGAAATATCAGGTGCACACTCCCCAGCAGTAAACCTTAAATGTTTGCTGAGCACTTTGCAACTTTAAAAAATATATTTAATAAAATTTTGTCAGAATTAAATTGAATTGTGAGTGAGCAGTATTCTCATTTCTGTGTAATGAGCGAGGGTGTTTGGCCATCAGTACAGCCAGCCCTCACCTGCTGCCTCAAATCCAGACTTGTAGTTTTGAGGACCAAGCCATTTATTTAGCTCATGGCATAGGGTAGGCTGGGTGGGCAGCATAGCACCTTTGCATCTTTTGTCTGCTTTTGCAAAAATGCACAGGTAGTCCTGGTTGGTGAGAGTGCTTGGTCCTAGATGCAGTTACTTGTATCCCATCATTAAAGGAGCCAGATCTGTTGGCATAATCACTCCTGCCTTGCCATCCCCATCCAGAGCTCTTAGTTACAACACACTCCATTTCTTTATTAATAACAAGACAGGAAAGAAATGTCAAAAAACTAGTCTTTCAGCTTTTGTTGTGTGTGTGTGAAAGTATTTGCATTGCGGAGGGCATCTTTCCACTGTGGTACTGGTGAAAGTTTGAATGGTAAACTCCAAGTTTGATTTCAAAAGCAAGTGGCCAGTCTTTCTTCCCCTTTACAAATAAGTACACAGACGGGCTGTAGCATTCGGTTGTCTGAACACTGGCCAGCGGCCTTCGCTCTTGGTGGCCATACAGAGCTTTCACCATATTGGTTCCTGGCTGTGAGCTGATGTGTTAATTTACTTTAGGAGCCGCCAGCCGTGTGAGAGGGAGGCAGTGTTCTTTGCTTTTCAGTCCTGTTTTTTGGGTGCATTTTAAATAGTGTTCCTTTCTGTTCTCCGAAAGCAGATCTGAGCCAGAGGGTGCTGCTCACCTCGCCAGCACTGATAGGGAGAGCTGTGCACATGAGGGTGGTGGACTTCACCATCCCTCTGAATGGTTTCCATAGAGATGGAACCAACAAATTCCGGGGACGTGAGGTGAAAGTAAATGGAGAGCATAGCCTTGAAAGAACACAAACATTTGGGCTCTTGCAAGAAAATTTACATCAGGTCTAGAATTTACTTTATGGGGTCCACCATTCCAAATTTTTGACTGCTGATAATATCAGTAGCTAATATAAAAACAAGTCTACATTTTCTTTGTGCTTATTTCTGTTTTGTGTAACTTTGGCACCAGGATTAAAATGAGAGAATCTCATGAATGTTTATTATACTGCAAACTGCCCCCTCCCCATCTCCCTCTTTCTCAATTCCAAAAGAAAGCCACAGCCAAAATCATAGAGAATACTGATTATTTTGGAATAGTATTGATGCATGTTGAATACAGCAGGCATCCTATTTAAATAGGAAAAAAAAATCCTTCTTGGATATGTAAGTACTTTTTTTTTTTTTACATTAAAATACATCTAGAAACACAAACCAATTGAGTTAAACTGTCAGTTGGAACATAGACATTGTGGATCACAGACACATTTTCTTAATCACCATGTTTTGCCTAACGGTTGAGGCAACTAAACCTGTGTATGCAGATGGCAGGCCCTGCGCTAGCATTTTTATCCTCACATGAGGGTTTATTTGTTATCTCCTAGCTTGATATAGGAGTCCTTTAACAGATGATTGTGAAAGGCTTTCATGCCTGTTTTATTTTAGTAGTGTAAAAACCTGTAGATTATAGAAGAAGTTTACAAGTATAAGAAGGGGGTCCATATATTTGTCATCTTTGCAAGAAAACAATTTTAAAGTTCTCTAATGAGCATCAGCCTAAGCTTGGACTTCTATAAAGGTTGAGCAAGAGGAGAAATGCTGAGCAAAGGATGGGGGGTGGGGGGTGGGGGTGGGGGAGGGGGGAATAGTAAACCCCAAAGTCTGTGATGGAAGGAGTAACAGTCTCAGGTATGGAGGACTATGCTTGAAAGCTTTGGGGTTTCTTCCTGCAGGTAATGGGGAGCTGTCCCATTTGGGCAGGAGAGTCAAATGCATACACTTGAGCCACAAATCTTCAATGATTTCCTATTTTAAGTACTGTGCTGGCTGTATGGCAGCCAAGGAGAAAGGGGTGGATATAAGATTTCAGAAGGAAGACAAATGCCAATTGGTTATTATTTGGGACTGAAAAAGATCTAGAGTTTCTTCCTTGAGAATTGGCAGGAGAGTGCTACCTTTCAAGGAATAGACTATCCAAGAAGAGAAACTCATTTATTTGGGGATCTAGTTGGATGAAGAACAGGAAATGTAAAGTTGACATGGGATATAATGAATGTCCAGGAAAAAAATAGATCCCAAGTAGAACTATCTAGTAATAGTATTTGAATAGAACTATGAGTGAATTTTTTTTGGAAAAGTCTATGTTGACTTTTTAAATTTATTTAAGGGCCAAAATAGAGGGGGAAAATAACTCTTTAAAATTTATTTTTTTTAATTTGAGATAGAGATGGAGAGAGAAACATTGTTTTGTTGTTCCACTTATTTATACATTCATTGGTTGATTCTTGTATGTGCCCTGACTGAGGATCTAACCCACAATCTTGGTGTATTGGGACGACCCTCTCACCAACTGAGCTATCCAGCCAAGGCCAAAAACATCTAAAAAAAATACATTTTTGTTGATTTCAGAGAGGAAGGGAAAGGGAGAGAGAGATAGAAACCTCAGTGATGAGAGAGAATCATTGATCGGCTGCCTCCTGCATGCCCCACACTGGGGATGGAGCCGGCAACCAGACATGTGCCTGACCAGGAATCAAACTGTGACCTCCTCGTTCATAGGTCAACACTCAACCACTGAGCCACGCTGGCCAGGCCAAAAACAACTTTTTATTTTTTTTTAATTTTTTAAAAGTTTTTTTAAATATATATTTTTATTGATTTTTTTACAGAGAGGAAGGGAGAGGGATAGAGAGTTAGAAACATCAATGAGAGAGAAACATTGATCAGCTGCCTCCTGCACACTCCCTACTGGGGATGTGCCCACAACCGGAATCGAACCTGGGACCCTTCAGTCCTCAGGCCGATGCTCTATCCACTGAGCCAAATCAGTTAGGGCCAAAAACAACTTTTTAAAACAACCAACATTTGGGCAGAATTTTACCATTTTCAAATGCGCCATAGAGTACATTAATCTTATTTGAGTACTAAGAAAATACGATATTGGTGATGTTAACTCTATTGATCACCAAGAGAATTTAAATATATATTTTATTGATTTTTTTTTTACAGAGAGGAAGGGAGAGGGATACAGAGTTAGAAACATTGATGAGAGAGAAACATCAATCAGCTGCCTCCTGCACACCCACTACTGGGGATGTGACCGCAACCAAGGTACATGCCCTTGACTGGAATCGAACCTGGGACCCTTCAGTCCACAGGCTGACACTCTATCCACTGAGTCAAACCAGCTAGGGCACCAAGAGAATTTAGTAGAGAGTGTTTTAGTTACTTGTCCCAGTTCATAAGTAGCAAGTTAAAGAATTAAAGTTGAAACCCAGGGCTTCTTAGGGTTGTGAACATGCAGGGAAACCTGGGAAGCACTCCACTAGTTAAGGCAGTACCATTGGGTATGATCTTTCTAAGGAGAACATGGCAATATGTACCGAAAGCCTTAAAGTTAATGATCTCATGATTCAAAATTCCACTTCTAGAAATTTGTCCTAAGAAAATAAGACAAAGATGAGGTGGTTCATTGTATACTATTTCTAATATTTAAATCAAAAAGTAATCACCCCAATTCATTTAATGAATAATATTTTTCAAAAAGTAGTATTCAACTTTTAGGGACCTTGTTAAATAAATTATGATAAAAATGATTTAATTCCACATAATGAAAGTTATGTTGTTGAACAATATTTAAACTTATCAGAAACTGCCCATGGCCCATGGAATAACATTAATGGGGGGGGGGGGGGGGGCGGGCGCAGAAACAAGATACTAAACTTTTCATAGAGTGTAATCTTACTTCAAATATAAATGTGACTATGATGTGAAAAAGACACTGAAATCAATTAATCTGATTGTGGTAATCACTTCACAAAATATACATATATCAAATCATCACACTTTACATATATATATGCATATATATATAATTTTATTTATTAATTATTCCTCAATAAAGCTGAAGGAAAACTGTATAAAGAAAAGTCACAGACCAAGAAGAAAAGAGACCCCTTGTCCAGTGTGGCTCAGTGATTCAGCACCGACCCATGAACCAGGAGGAAGGTAGAGGGAGAAAGAGAGAGAAAAACATCGATGTGAGAGCGAAACATTGGTTGGTTGCCTCCTGCATGTGCCCCAACCAGGGATTGAACTCACAACCTATGTATGTACCCTGACTGGGAATTGAACCTTCCAACTAACTGAGTCACACCAGCAAGGGCTGCTTATTTTTCAATATTATACTCAGTGCTGTGATGAGTTCTTTGGAGCGTCTCTCTCTCTCTCTCTTTATCGCTCCCTCTCCTTATTGTATAGTCTATATTTATCTTTATGGATATAATGAATCTTTCCCATTTATTAGATGGACTAGCTGGTATGTGCACATGTGTGTATGTGTGCACGTGTGTGCAAGTTTGTGCATCTATTTGTCAATCAGTGATTCTGAGTAAAATGAAAGTTTAATGCTAACCAGGCAATCTAAACATATGTCTTCATGGTGGCCGGCCCTGATGTGTGTGTGAGTCTTATCTATCTGAGGTCACAATTGCCCCTTGTCTATGCCTTTTGTGTGACTCCATTTCTGCTCAGATTCCCTTTCTACTTTGTCTGCGCCATGTATGGCGTGCCTTATTCATTCCAGTTCACCACCCACTTAGAATTTGGCAAACGGAGTTATACTTCCTAAGCCAGGCTGTTCAAGGAGTTAACTGAAGCAAAAATTTACTCTGCTGTGCACACACACACACACACCAATAAAAGTTGCAGGAAAATAATTTCAGTCTTGACATTGTACTGCTTGGTATGGCAAGCTTCCCTACCCCACTCCCCATCAAAGGTAAGAAGACATTGATTTCAAAGCTTTCAAAAAAGAAGACTAAAAGATGGGTGGAAATATCTTGAACATGATGATCAGAACAGGGAGAAAGGAGAAGGGCTTGAAAAAATCAAATAAAAACAAAACGAAACGCCTAACATTTTTGCCTTATACTCTTCTGGCTTGGAAAGACAAGACAATACAGATATGAAGCAATGTCAATCACATGCAAGAGCCAGGGCCCCAGTCTGACCCACTTTGATGGAATGGATTCTTGGTGAAGAAATAGCAGCTCTGTCTTAAGTCCTCAGTCACCCTCTATTCTATCACCTTCTTTCCTTTTTTTTAAAAAAAAATATTTTTAAAATATATAAGTAATATATTTTATTGATTTCAGAGAGGAAGGGAGAGGGAGAGAGAAATAGAAACATCAATGGTGAGAGAGAATCACCGATTGGCTGCCTCCTGCATGCTCCCTACTGAGGATCAAGCCCACAACCTGGGCATGTGCCCTGACTGGAAATTGAACCTGGGACCTCTTGGTCCATGGGACGATGCTCAATCCACTGAGCCACCACAGCTGGGCATTATTTTCTTTTCTTTAAAATATAACTCTGAAATAATTTCTTTCATTTATTGTCTCCTTTCCCCCATTACTGTTACCCATTGTACTTATTAGCTGTCACCAGAAGCTATCATATTTCTTTTTATAAGCATGAAGTAAATATTTGTAGGGTGAGTGAATGAATGAAGGAATGAAAAAAAAAGATAAAGGTATTGAATGTGTTACCTTACACACTTAAAGATACATATTTGGTTAATAACTGGAGGAGATTAACCAAAGATTAATTCATAAGATTAGAATTCATATTTATGCTGCCTTCTAACCATTTTTATCCTTGATATTGATAGTTATGGAGTTAACGTCCATAGACTCTTAATAATTGGATAGTGAAAATTTTAAAATGAAACTCTATTAATTTCTTAGGAGCATATAGAACTTCTGGATAGTGTAAAACAAATATTCTCTGCCCAATAAACAAGTTTGAGTATTAGATATAAAATTCTTGAATATGTTCCTATTGTGAACTGTAAATGGGGTGAGCTTTTTAGATAGAAGAAAGATAATAGGAAGTGAAATTTCTGTTTATAATATCATAGGTAGACTCAAGTGGATTGTAAGAGCCAGCTTACAATAAAACACATACAAAAGATCATTAAAATAGAGCTGTAGCCCTGGCCGGGTAAATCAGTTGCTTAGGGCATCATCTGCTGTGCCAAGGTTGTGGGGTTGATCCCTGGTCAGGGCACATACAAGAAATAACCAATGAATGCATAAATAAGTGGAACAACAAATTGATGTTTCTCTCTCTCTCTTCCTCTAAAATCAATAAATAAAATGTATAGAGAAAATAATAAAATAGAAATGTAAAATTTTGAAAATCACTTAGAGCAGCGGTTCTCAACCTGTGGGTTGCGACCCCTTTGGGGGTCGGACAACCCTTTCACAGGGGTCGCCTGAGACCATCGGAAAACACATATATAATTACATATTGTTTTTGTGATTAATCACTATGCTTTCATTATGTTCAATTTGTATCTCTCCCCTTTTAAAATCAATAAATAAAATTTATAGAGAAAATGATAAAATAGAAATGTAAAATTTTAAAAATCACTTAGAGGAATAGAAAAATAAGTACTGATTATCTCCAAACAAAGAATAATATTATTATAATTTAATTCTGAGCTTTCTTATAGAGGCAAAAAGGGAAGCTTACTGACCCATTATATATAATTCTTAAGAGTGGTAAAGTTAATTTTCAGATCATGATTTCTAAAATGAAGACATTTGGTGACCTTTTCTGAGCAGTGGAGCCACAGTATGGACATGTCCTTTATTTCCCTCACAGGATCACCCAGTATACTCCGTACCAGCCAGAGGTGTCTCAGGGGAGACTGGAGAGTTTACTGAATTACCAGACCATGGTGTGTGACATCACAGGCATGGACATGGCCAACGCATCCCTGCTGGATGAGGCGACCGCAGCTGCAGAGGCGATGCAGCTATGCCACAGGTGAGAGGCCCAGGGTGAGACTGTCAGGGTAAGGGGCATCTTCCAGACTCTCTCCTCTTTGTCAAAAGCTCTGATTATTTCCTGAGGATGTGTGCCTAGAGGTAGAATGTCTGGGTCATGGTGTATAGTTAATTCATTGCTCTCCAGTTCCTCACCTTTTTTCTTTCTTTGCCTTGTGAGCACATTTGCTCTATCTACCTGGAGAATTCTCATGTAGATGGTCGTCTGGTTGGGAAATCTGCCCACACTCATGGTGTATTTGTCTGAGGTTTTGTGCTTCTGGTCCTGAATGCCCATGTAAGTCTCTTGGCTTCCGCAAATTAGAGAGGTGGTGAGCCCCAAACTCGCTCAAACCAAACTCGCTCAACACAGGTATGGAGGCCTCTAAATTGCAGCTAGAGGCCCTTCTGCTTCCCAGGTCGCCTTGGGGGCTCTTCCTCCTGTGATGGATAAACAGCTACAAAGGAATGCTGCCCACTCACTTCTATGGTTATTCTTCCTAGCTTTTCATTTATGGTCATCATTTCTCTTCCTCATCCATGTGTTCTCCCATTTACCACCACCAATTTTGCTAAATAGGATAGGACTTGGATTTCAGTGGAAATCTATTCAGTAAAGCTCCTTGATCATTATTGCCCCAGTGTTTTTGATACTGTCGAAATAAGAAACGTCTAACCCTGTGAAGAATTTTCATAAGAGTGTATTTGAGTCCAAATGATGCCAGGGAGCAAGATCTCAAATGCTCGGGAGAATAACAGGTTTGCAGCTCCTTTTATGCATTTGAAATTACGGAGGGAATGTAAGGAAGATTACATGGAGCTGGGAAAGAGAGAGATGGGGATGGGATTACAGGATAGTTAAGATTATGTGCTTTCTTCACATTAGGGCTTATTTCAAAGGTGTTTTAATCGAGAGGCTCAGAAACAGTGGGCAGGGCTTGCTTAAGGCAAAGGTAAACCTTTTTCTAAAGAAATTATATGCCTGGAGCATGACTACCCACCATGGCCTTCCCAGTTGGGAATTAAGGATCAGATCACCCTGTGAGGTTACTTTCCATAGCAGTCCTTTTTTTGGGGATCCACAATGCTATGCTCGGAATTCCCCTAAGTACCATCTTTGCTTTGCATTCTTAGAAGTACTCTGATTTCTTTAATGTTCATGCTTGAATGTGATTTTCCTTTTCAACAGACACACCAAGAGGAGGAAGTTTTTTGTTGACCCTCGTTGCCACCCACAGACAATAGCTGTCATCCAGACGCGAGCCAAGTAATTACTTTTATTCACATTTTGAACTAGGGGCACCATCATGCTCATCTTGACTGGTTCTCTTCCTTACTTCCAAACCGATTGGAGGTGAACCTGGTTTAAATTGGGGTTGTTGAGTTTTACTTTCCCTCCCACTCTCTTCCCAGGATCTTGCTGGTAAGTAAACGGTGTCAGAATTGAGGAGAAAATACACAGTGCTTTTAATTGCCTTTGCTTTCTATTATCATGTGGGTTTTTTGTTTGTTTTTGTAAAAAGAAAATTTAAAAAATTTCAACTATGTTGCAGAAACTTTGAAAAACAGAGGGGGGAAATGGAATTCTCACACAACTGTGAAGATTTTGTGTGTGTTCATAGTTGTAGTCTGTTCTAAGTGTAGAATGATGTAGAAGAAAGCGTATTGTATTGACTAGTAGGTGTGGCAATGAGATCACACAAATATTGCACAACTACCACTTGTGGGTGTATTTATTTGCTTTCTCCTTATAAAAGCTGGGTAATCTTCCTGCTACCCATGCCACCATCCCTTCCGAAGGGGTTTCTCACAGATGTTGGAATTAGATGGTTTTAGGAACCTAAAGGAAGGTCTGTCTCCTCCATGTCTTACTGATGATTTTCTATTCACCTAAGACAGCGGTTCTCAACCTGTGGGTCGCGACCCCTTTGGGGGTCAAATGACCCTTTCACAGGGATCGCCTAAGACCATCGGAAAACACATATAATTACATATTGTTTTTGTGATTAACCACTATGCTTTAATTATGTTCAATTTGTAACAATGAAAATACATCCTGCATATCAGATATTTACATTACGATTCATAACAGTAGCAAAATTACAGTTATGAAGTAGCAACGAAAATAATTTTATGGTTGGGAGTCACCACAACATGAGGAACTGTATTAAAGGGTCGCGGCATTAGGAAGGTTGAGAACCGCTGACCTAAGACTTATCCAAAGTGAAAGTGGCAATGGCGCTGCTGTTACAGATATTGGTTCTTTAGCCCTACGAGGCAATGTTTCTGGTCTTGTCTCAGGAGCTGGTTCTGGCAGGAAAGGGGAGTAGTGCCTGTGGTTGAGAAAAACAGAAGCTGAGCTGTTGGATGCAATTGAGTTGGCTTGAAACACTGTTACCACTGAAGGTCTGGGTATGAGGGATGTGTGTGTGTGTGTGTGTGTGTGTGTGTGTGTGTGTGTGTGTTGGGATGTGGTGGTGGGTGGGCATTGAGAAAGGACACAGATTATGAATGCTATATTATGGATAAGAAACTGTAGGCTATTTGATTTTTCCTTACAAACCAAAAACATGATTGTTCTTTGTCTTCTCTCTTTCCAGATATGCTGGAGTTCTCATTGAGTTGAAGTTATTCCACGAAATGGACTTCAGTGGGAAAGATGTCAGTGGAGTGCTGTTCCAGTACCCAGACACTGAGGGGAAGGTGGAAGACTTTACTGAACTCGTGGAGAGAGCCCATCAGACTGGGGTAAGCAAACCTCTCCTTGTGGGGTCCATGGAGGTGTGTCTCAACTTTGAATTATCGGTTCTGGTGTGCCTTAATTTACATACTGTTATCACTTGGAATGGTAAAGCTGTCTTTTTCCTTCCTCCTTTATTCAAGTTTTTTATTTTTTTATTTTGTTATGCTTCTTTATTTATTTATTTTTTAATTGTTTTATTGCTTAAAGTATTACAAAGGGTATTACATATGTCTCCTTTTTCCCCCCGCCCTTGATAATCCCCTGGCCTCCCCTACCCCCAGTGTCTTATGTCCATTGGTTATGCTTATATGCATGCATATAAGTCCTTCGGTTGATCTCTTACCCACTCCCCCTTCTGCCCCCCTACTCTCCCCGGTCTTCCCGCTGCAGTTTGACAATCTGTTTGAGGCAGCTCTGCCTCTGTATCTATTTTTGTTCATAAGTTTATAATGGTCTTTATTATCCATGAATGAGTGAGATCATGTGGTATTTTTCCTTCATTGACTGGCTTATTTCACTTAGCATAATGCTCTCCAGTTCCATCCATGCCGTTGCAAATGGTAAGAGTTCCTTCTTTTTTACAGCAGCATAGTATTCCATCGTGTAGATGTACCACAGTTTTCTAATCCATTCATCTACTGATGGGCACTTAGGCTGTTTCCAGATCTTAGCTATGGTGAATTGTGCTGCTATGACATATGGATGCATATATCCTTTCTGATTGGTGTTTCTGGTTTCTTGGGATATATTCCTAGAAGTGGGATCACAGGGTCAAATGGGAGTTTCAAGTTTGTTTTATTTATTGATCCCTGGCACATAAAAAGCACTCAGTAAATATTTTAAGTGAATGAATAAGTGAAGTTCACGTAATAGGAACCAACTCTGCCAGTCTGCTTGTAATGGAGGTGATTGGCTGCTCTATCACTACTCTCAGGGAAGGTAACAACCTTGTCCACTTTCTCGTTTCCTTTCTAGAGCTTGGCTTGCTGTGCTACTGACCTTTTAGCTCTGTGTATCTTGAGGCCTCCTGGAGAATTTGGGGTAGACATCGCCCTTGGCAGCTCACAGAGATTTGGGGTGCCACTCGGCTATGGTGGACCGCATGCAGCCTTTTTTGCCGTCAGAGAAAGCTTGGTGAGGATGATGCCTGGAAGAATGGTGGGAGTTACAAGGTAAAGCAACTCATGTTTCTCCTTTTTTATCGTGGCCATGATTTTCCCTGCTCCTCTCTTTTTAAAAATAATACAATTTCTTATTGATTTCAGAGAGAGGAAGGGAGAGGGAGAGACAGATAGAAACATCAATGATGAGGGAGAATCGTTGATTGGCTGCCTCCTGCATGCCCCACTCTGGGGATCGAGCCCAAAACCTGGGCATGAGCCCTGATTGGGAATCGAACCGTGACCTCCTGGTTCATAGGTTGATGCTCAACCGCTGAGCCACACTGGCCGGGCCCCTGTTCCTTCTCTTGATCACAAAAGTTGTTGGTTGTTCTTTAAACCTAACGGGGTCACTTGGGGTTGATTAAAGATGTGTACAACATAGATTCAGAAGGGAGAATCTATTTGGGGTGTGAACTAGTTAGTTCCTCTTCTCAAATGCCATGAGTCTGTACATGTTTGAAAAAGTGTGTGTGTAATCCATGCCATAGTTGTTCTGAGGTTACATATATAAATTTACTAAAGTTGAAGAGTGCTTTGAGAGACTGAATATTTTATTTTTTTAATTTTTTTTTCCCAAGTAGCAGAAAAATCTTCATAGTTTATTTGCCACACCTCATCGTAACAAAAGGCTCTGCTCACCACAGAACACTGCAATATTGTGGCCTTCTCACACAGCATTCACTCACTAGCACCTCACGCTTTGGGGACACAGGGTTGAGGTTTCCTAGGCTGTAAGATCTTTTTCATCTGTTTGTTCACCACGTCAGCTGCTTCTGCAATATCCCTTGCAGAATATGCTTCTTGTTTCTTCTTCATAAATAATATGTCCGTCAATTGCTTATCTGAAACACTTAGCTGCTGACAGGTCCCCATAACCTGACTAAGATAAACTGCTGAGAGATGCTTGCACAGCAGGCTGTCACTCTTCCGGAGCACGGAGAAGGCAAACGCAGGACATGAACAGTAATGACAAGAAGCCAAACATGTGTATGTTTTACCAGAACTTCCAAGCACCTGGTAAACATGCCTCCCACTGGGTGATGAGATTAAAGTGATGGACTGTCGATCAACTACGTCCAAGGCCTGGAGGGCTGATGAGCCAAAGACAAACTTCAGCAATAATAGATGCTCATCAGGAAGGTGCGCGCTCTCCCGCACCGCCGGGGCCATCTCGCTCAGGAGCTCCTCCACCACCATGGCCGGCAGCATGACCGCTGGTGAGCCCGCAGCCATGGGCCTGCGGGCGCGGCCTCCTCTAAAGGCCAGCGGAGCCCAGGCCGATGCTCTATCCACTGAGCCAAACCGGTTACGGCTACACAGTTATTTTAGATGTGTTTTATATCTAATCATTTTCTTTCTCAAAAGTATTATGCTACACAGTTATGTAAAGATAAGTGCAATAAGAGATGATCATGCACATATTGAGTGAGATCCACATTATTACCTAGAGGCCCGCCACTCGGCCATTGGACCAATTTCCACAAGTACTTTCTTGAGTGCTTCTCATTGACGAAGCTCCCCAGATTAATAATTTAGCCCGGCTGGTGTGGGTCAGTGGTTGAGCATTGACCTATGAACCAGGAGGTCATGGTTCAATTCCTGGTCAGGACACATGCCCAGGGTGCAGGCTTGATCCCCAGTAAAGGGGTGTGCAGGAGGCAGCCAATTAATGCTTCTCATCATTGATGCTTCTTTTTCTCTCTCCCTCTCCCTTCTTCTCTTAAATCCATAAAAGATTTTAGATGAATGCCATGATTATTCTTTATTATTTTTTTTATCCTCCCCTGAGGACATGTTTTCTATCGATTTTAGAAATAAAGGGAGAGAGAGAAACATCGATCTGAGAGGAAAATATATTCACCCCTGGGGGACAAACTTGAAACCTGGTATGTGCCCTGACTGGGAATCAAACCTGAGACCCTTCAGTGCATGGGACAGTGCTCCAACCAACTGAGCCACACCGGCAGGTGTGAATGCCATGCCATTATTGGGAAATTTAGCATGATCTTTTTGACCCTTCATAAAAACTGATACACTGATGTAAGTGAATAGTTTGGAGTAGTGAATGATGGTGATGGGAAGTTTAAAAGTACTCTCAGTTTGCCACAGGGTAGCAAAAGGCGCCTTGTTTTTTAGTGTAAAAATAAGTTTCTTCAAGTATTCTCACATTAGCTTTTTTCCCAGTGATGTCTTCACCAGACAAGATGAGGCACAGGGCGTTACAATTTTAAAAATGTAATATATTAATTATTGTTTGCTGATTTTTATTTTTCCACTTACTTATGCACTCATTGGTTGATTCCTGAATGTGCCCTGGCCAGGAATTGAACCTGCAACCTTAGCATATTAGGATGATGCTTTAACCAACTGAGCTATTCAGCCAAGGCTGTCTGCTGATTTTTATATTGAACTTCTTACCTTTCTGAAAAATGGACCCCAAAGTGTATTGAAAGAAAGGATGAGACTGCTAAATATTTGTGATTATCCAAATTTTTAATTGTATCAGGAGGGGAAAATGTTGATTAGAGACAAGTGGTAAGCTGATTAACATAATTTTAATTTATAGCTATATAGTCATTTCAGACTTCTAGTACAGAGAAGCTGTTTTCTTTGTCAGATATTTCTTTTTCCTGAGTCTGCCAAGAAGCTCAGAGTGATAATTAATCCTCAGTCACCATCATTATATTTGGCTGGGTAATTCCTGGAAAATTTCCTTTCAAGTTTCCCAGCCTTAATGTCTCTATCTGGGTTCCTCAAATCCCCACAGTACAACCTAAAAATTAGTAGTTCTAGTTAGAAGGGGATGATTTGGAAGTTGTTTCTTTATGGCCTTGTACCCAAGTAAATTTGCTTAAATTCACTTCAAGCTGGGAAGGAAAAAAGCAGGTCCATTTATGACAATTCCTGGTGCTGCGATTACCTGTGCTAATTGGATGTTTTTTTCTTGGCCCAGAGATGCCACCGGGAAAGAAGTGTATCGTCTTGCTCTTCAAACCAGGGAGCAACACATCCGGAGAGACAAGGCTACCAGCAACATCTGTACTGCTCAGGTAGGTCACAGACCTGGCCTGTCCCCTGAATGCCTTATAGTCTATTTTATAGACATGAGCTACTCATTCATTCACTTCATTGTTCATTCATGTATGCTCCACTGGGAATGTTAAGATCTTATTGGTAGAGAAGCCTTGTGGTCTTGTCAGAAACAAAATACCGTGTATTTTACTGGTGCTCTGTGTATGCACACGCTTCACACTTTAGGGTCTCTAGCATTCTTGTCCATCAGGCAGGTTTATTATGGGTGGTGACTGGGCCCCTTCTCTTCAGGCTCAGATGGAGGCCCTCCAGGATGGGGTGAGGAGGGCAAAGTGAGTGTGCTTTAGGTGACTATACTTGAGGGGATGGTCCCACTGGCAAGCTGGTCGTGGTCACAGGGTACTCTCATTGGGAGCTCATGAGAGGCATTCCCAAAGTGGGTGGGATGAAAGACGAGGAGTTACCAGGAAGTTGCCCAAGGGCGCAGGCCAGGGGGAGCAGTATTTTCTGATATCCAGCCAACTTCTAGGGTCAGGTGGAAGGCCACACTGAGCACGTGGTCTGTTCTGAGTCTACCTCTTTCAGTCAGGGTCAGAGAAGGAGAGAGATCTCACAGATACCTCAATGGGCAGTCCAGTGCTCTGCCCTCTCAGGGCATTGGCAGTTGATAAGGTCTTCTTATAGTTAGTTCAGTCTTTGGAGACGTTACTTTCTTTTTAAAAAAATTTTTTTTATTGATTTCATAGAAGAAGGGAAAGGGAGAGAGATATAAACATCAATAATGAGAATCATGGATCCGCTGCCTCCTGCACGCCTCCTAGTGGGGATCGAGCGTGCAACCCAGGCATCTGCCCTTGACTGGAATCAAACCTGGGACCCTTTAGTCTGCAGACCAGAGCTCTATCCACTGAGCCAAACCGTCCAGAGCTGGAGATGTTTCTTCAGTTGGTTTTCTTATATTATTTTTTGCCTCAGGAAGGTAAGAGCTCTTCTAGTGTCACAGGAAGGAGTCAGTTGTCACAGGCTTTTCCTCTGTTGACATCTAATGGATCTTTACATGATGCCTTTACTATCTATAGTTTACACTCCATTTGTTGAATTCTCTGCTTACATATTTTCCCTTCCTCTGCAGCTGACTGTCCCTGTCTTATTCTTTCTTCCCATCTTCTCCCAGAAGGTATCTGTCTGATCATAAGTGCATTAGAGTTTTCTAATTCTCCAGGTGAACTTGGGCTGTCTACAATGAACAAGTTCTTTTAAAAAATATATTATATATTTTATTGATTTCGGAGAGGAAGGGAGAGGAAGAGAGATTGAAACATCAATTGTGAGAGATAATCATTTATCAGCTGCCTCCTGTACGCCCCCCACTGAGGATCGAGCCCACAACCCAGGCATGTGCCCTGACCAGGAATCAAACTGTGACCTCCTGGTTCATAGGTCAATGCTCAACCACTGAGCCATGCTGGCTGGGGCTGTTAATTCTTTTTTATTTCTTCCAGTTTATGTATAGCTGATATTTCATTATTAAACTGGATTATGAAAGATCTCTTTTTCTGCCAATATTAAAGTGATGTTTACCCTGAAGATAGCTATACTCTGTCTTCTCTGAGTTTCACCTTCTCATTCTGGAGATCTTTTAACTCTCTGTTGTCTGTTTCATTTCATGTATTTCCTTTGCAAGATTGATTTCATTAAACAAGTGACCACTCCAGTGTCATTCTCTTTGAAAGCGTGAAATTATTCTCTTTGTTAAAAGATGACTGATATATTTTGAGCTGTTCCTTGAACACTCTCTGTCTTTGACTCCAGATTTCTACCTGTAACAACTGCACTGTCATCTTTGCCACAGATTCTCCATTTATCTCTTGGTTATTGAAATTCACCTTCTACTGATGTATTGAAGGCCTCAGAAGAATTGTAGTCCCCGAGTTCCTCTGTTTTGAAAACTTTTGTTCTTTTTATCCTTGAAGAACTGTTTGAGTATAAAATTCTTAGATGTCACTTTTCCCCACTGAGGTCTTTATGGCTCCTCTGTATTCCAACATTAAATTTTGTATCTCGATGTCTGTGACAGCCTGATCTTCCCCTTTATGGATGACATGATTATACTGCATGTATGAACCCCTTTATAATGGTCATATTTGAAGGTTTAACATAGTGAGTCCACAGTATCTTGGATGCTGTGTCTTTCCCTCAGGTGTTCAGCCGTGTTATAAATGGTCCCCAGGTATCATAGAGAATGCAGGAAATCTGATCATTTTGTTTTGTCTCTGTTTCCAATTTGGCATCTCAAGTCAAAAGAATAGTCCCTTCTATTAATTGTCTTCCATCACATTGTTGAACATAATTCCTTAAATGCTCTTTGTCATTTTAGGCTCTCTTGGCGAATATGGCTGCCATGTTTGCAATCTACCACGGTTCCCGAGGGCTGGAGCATATTGCTAGGAGGGTACACAATGCCACTTTGATTTTGTCTGAAGGTGAGTCACATATCTTTTTTAAAAAGTTGTGGGTATAACAAAACTGATAAACATGAGTAAGTGAAATTGAGAACTCACTGTAGGTTCAATTCTTTATACAGAATTAAAAGTCACATACTCAATAAATATATATAATTTCAACCTCACTATTACTCAAAGAAATGTAAATTGAAACAGCAAAATAGTTTTTCTACCATCACACTGGCAAAGATGAAAAAGAATGCTGATATTGATAAGACTTCTATTTTTAAGGACACTTAAACAATATGTGTCAAAAGCTTTTAAAATATGTCTATAATTTGATGCCGAAATTCTACTTCTACATATAAATCCAAAGGAAATAATAAAATAGGAAAATAAAGGGTTTCCATTGAAACACTGTTGACAATAGCACAATCTTGGAAATAGCCTAAATGTCCAATAAAAAGTAGTTACATTATAGTACATCTGTAAGTTTGACCATATACAGCCATTAAAAACAATGATATGGGTTTTGATTTTGAGAAAAGCAACATGTTGATGATATATTAAATTTTTTTTAAGTTAAAGAAATATATGTATGTGATCTATCACACATACACACACACACACACACACACACACACACACACACACACACACAACTAGAGGAATATATACGAGAACGTAACCACTAGTTATTTCTGGATGGTGATTATGGTGACTTTTCTTCCTTTTTTATATATATATATTAGAGGTCCGGTGCACGAAATTCATGCACTCAGGGGGTCCCTCAGGCCGGCCTGCGCACTCTCGCAGTCCAGGAGCCCTTGGACATCCTTAGTGCTGCCGTGGAGGCAGAAGAGGCTCTCACCACCACCACTGCGCTCGCTAGCCGTGAGCCCGGCTTCTGGCTGAGCAGCGCTCCCCCTGTGGGAACACACTGACCACCAGGGGGCAGCTCCTGCATTGAGCGTCTGCCCCCTGGTGGTCAGTGTGTGTCATAGTGACCAGTTTTTCCGCCGTTGGGCTGAAACCGGCTCTCTGACATCCCCCGAGGGGTCCCAGATTGTGCGAGGGCGCAGGCCAGGCCAAGGGACCCCACTGGTGCACGATTAGGACCAGAGAGGGACGCGGGAAGTTGGCCAGCCAGGGAGGGACCACAGGAGGGCTCCAGGGTGTGTCTGGCCCATCTCACTCAGTCCTGATTGGCCGGACCCCAGCAACAAGCTAACCTACCGGCCGGAGCATCTGCCTCCTGATGGTCAGTGCACGTCATAGCAAGTGGTTGAGCAGCCTTAGCATATCATTAGCATATTATACTTTGATTGATTGAATGGCCAATTGGATGACCGGACACTTAGCATATTAGACTTTTATTATATAGGACTAGAGGCCGGGTGCACGAAATTTGTGCACGGGTAGGATCACTAGGCCTGGCCGGTGATCAGGGCTGATCGGGGCCTTCCGGCTGTTGGCTGGGGCCTTCCTTTGTTCCGCGCTGTCCCCTGGTGGTCAGCATACATCATAGTGAGCAATCGAACTCCCGGTCTCCCGGTCGAACTTCCAAGGGGACAATTTGCATGTTAGGCTTTTATATATATATATATATATTTTTTTTTTTTTACAATTTTCTGTAGCATAGTAATAAGCATTTAATTTTGTAAGCAGCCACAAAACACTGGGTAGGACAAGAACAGACTGTTTTAGTAGGATTTTAATCTTTATTTCTCTGGAAAATATCAGTGGTGGAGGAGCAGGTTTCTGTGGGGGAATCTGGTTGATCCTCCTCTCTTGTTTAGGTCTCAAGCGAGCGGGGCATCAACTCCAGCACGACCTGTTCTTTGACACTTTGAAGATTCAGTGTGGCTGCTCAGTGAAGGAGGTTTTGAGCAGAGCTGCTCAGAGGCAAATCAATTTTCGGCTTTTTGAGGATGGCACAGTAAGTCAAACTTTCAGGTGTTTGTTTTCTTTTTAACAAAGTCTCTAGGTTTTCATGACTTTTTTATTGCATAAATTTTCATGACTTTTGTCATTAAAAGTTTTTCTCTTTATTTAACTCGTGTTAAATAAAGTATAGTGACTGACACTATACTTTCCGGAAAGGAAGACAAAACAGGCTTGGTGCTTAACATGTTAAAAAAATCAATATTGGAACTCTGGGCATAATCTGTTTTTTAAAAAAATATTCTTTACTGTTAAAAATATTCATATATCCCCTTTTTTTCTCACAATGACCCCTTCTAGCCCACCCCCGCACCCCAATCTATTTTTTTTTAATAAACCATTTTCATTTCTAGTTTAGGAACATTGTAATCCTTCAAAGGATATTTGATTCTCATCTTCCCTTAAGACTGTGTTTTCATAAAGGAGACTTTTAGGCACATATTTTCTTACTTCTCTCTTCACAATATGACTTTTCAAGGTAAAGGCCCTGATAAATGATATAATAAAGCAAGTTAAGGGAAGAAAAAGGTGAGGATATCCAGTACCAATAGTAGTATTCTGCAACCATCACGGTGTTAGAGTCCAGAAGTGGCTTATAAGACTAAATCCTGTGAAGTCTGGGGCTGGTCTTAGTCCCTTTCACCTAAGGGCCAATTCGGTAACCAACTGGCACCCTGATATTTTAAAAGGACTGGGATTTTTGTCCAGCATCTTCTCACCCTTGACCTCTCTTGGGTCTAGAGCTGATGTTTTTTTCTCTTTTGTTTTTATTTCTGTAGCTTGGTATTTCTCTTGATGAAACAGTCAGTGAAAAAGATCTGGATGACTTGTTGTGGATCTTTGGCTGTGAGTCATCAGCAGTAAGTGAAATAAAAGCATGCATTTCTTATAACGAGTATTTGAGGTGGTGTCAAAGATGGGTTTGCTTCTTGTGGTCCTGAGTATGTATGAGAGGGGGGAGGAGGTGTGACATTGGTGGCTTGCTGTTAAAATTATGGCACTGACTGTCCCTGGCAGCAGTGACTGCTGATAGAGGTTACTGCTGTGTGCCCTACCAAGGACCATGCACCCAGGCTGTTTAGAAGGATTGTCCTTAATATAGAGATTCATGACATTGGCATCTTGGTTATGTAGATTCTGAGAAAATTATGATACCCACTCACGCAAAATATATTTATTAAAGACCTAATATGTGCCAGGTAGCATGC
>NW_005871581.1:473550-500720 GCF_000147115.1 Myotis lucifugus | reverse complement strand
AGAGTCTTCTTACCAGGATTTGGAAGAAATTATCCTAAGCTGAGATTTGAAAGATGAGTAGGAGTTATATCGACTAAGATGGCACTATTCAAGAGGAGGATGGGGCCAGAAGTGTTCCAAACACTGGGAAAAGCAGCCACAAAGGCTGGAGGAGAGAGATTCCTGAGAACTAAAAGCAGTTCAGTGCGATTGAGTTGGTTTCTAAAACATTGAAATAGCAGGGACATGTAAGGATAAAGGTTACATTCCATGGAATGAGAATGAAAGGGAGAGGTGTCAGTGACTACCTAGACCTGTGGCCAGGTATTAATCACAACTCTACACAGCCTAGTGCCCTCAAAAAATATTTGATGAAAAAATCAATGAAAGAAAACATTTACTAAAGAAGTTGAAATAGGTTTTAGAGTGTTGAATGTTGCTGTCCTGGTTGTCTGTGTCCTCTTTGAGAGAGGACTTAAGTATCATAACAAATGGAAATCATCAAAGAAGTATCATATTAAACTTTAATTAATAAACAGGACTGAATAAGCATCTTCCCTCTAGAACTTTGCACTACTTTTAATCACAATTATTCATTGCACGTGTTGAGGCATGTTTATGGAATGAACAGTCACTGAAGCCTGGGGCAGAATGAGGAGCAAGTGATCTA
Organism: Myotis lucifugus; assembly: GCF_000147115.1. Taxonomy (NCBI): domain Eukaryota; kingdom Metazoa; phylum Chordata; class Mammalia; order Chiroptera; family Vespertilionidae; genus Myotis; species Myotis lucifugus. The sequence goes on along the minus strand of NW_005871581.1, from coordinate 500,071 downwards.
TTTAATTATATATTCTCTATATTGAACTCTTTTTTTTTAATATGTATTTTATTGATTTTTTTACAGAGAGGAAGGGAGAGGGATAGAGAGTCAGAAACATCGATGAGAGAGAAACACTGATCAGCTGCCTCCTGCACGCCCCCCACTGGGGGTGTGCCCGCAACCCAGGCACATGCCCTTGACCGGAATCGAACCCGGGACCCTTGAGTCCGCAGGCCAACGTTCTATCCACTGAGCCAAACCGGTTCTGGCTATATTGAACTCTTAATAGATATATGATTTGCAAATAGTTTCCCCTCCTGTGGGTTATCGCCTAACTCTCTTGACAGTGTCCTTTGATGTGCAAAGATTTTTAATTTTAATGAGTCTTTTTTTTTGTTGCTCATGCTTAAGAAACCATAGCCAGCCCTAACCGGTTTGGCTCAGTGGATAGAGCGTCGGCCTGCGGACTCAAGGGTCCCAGGTTCGATTCCGGTCAAGGGCATGTACCTTGGCTGCGGGCACATCCCCAGTAGGGGGCATGCAGGAGGCAGCTGATCAATGTTTCTCACTCATTGATGTTTCTAACTATCCCTCTCCCTTCCTCTCTGTAAAAAATCAATAAAATATATTTTTAAAAAAACAAGAAAAAAACAAACCATAGCCAAACCCAAGGTCATGCAGATGTCCCCCTGTTTCCTTCTAAGAGTTTTATAGTGTTAGCCTTTAAAGGTAGGTCCTTAATCCATTTCAAGTTACTTTTTCTGTATATTATGTAAGATCTGGATCCAACTTCATGCTTTTGCATGTGTAAATCCAGTTTTCTCAGCACTGTCTGTTGAAGAGATTATCCTTTTCCCCATTACATGATCTTGGCATTTGAATTTCATTAGAGTTGTTCTCAAAGATAAAAGATCAGTGTCAAGTGAGACTCCTACCTGAGTGTTATCACGGTAACTTTTTTGATAGCCTTTTAAAATAACTTACCAGAACTCACTTATTATTCAAGGAACATACAGGAGACGTCAACTTTCTTTGCAGTAAAAATTGTACAGTTTTCCTTATTTTCTGTGGCTGAGGTCAATAAAACTTAAAAACAGTGCTCTGGAGATTTTCACAATTCATAACTCCTGACACCTGTCAGCACACCAGGTCAGATGCCTGGGGAGGTGGTGAGTGGGCGGGGGGTGCTAGAGGACTTCTGATGCTCTGTGAGAATACTTGCTGACCTGAGGCCTGGGTGTCCACACGTGGCTCTAGGCACAATTCCTGCCCTTTAGTTTCTGTGGTCTCTTCATGCAGGAGCTGGTTGCTGAAAGCATGGGCGAGGAACTGAGAGGTATTCTAGCCACTGCCTTCAAGAGAACCAGCCCGTTCCTTACAAATCAAGTGTTCAACAGGTTTGTGTGGCCCGTGCGACTTCTGCACTGTGTGCCGTGGCTTTGGGAGTGCAGTAGAGAGTGGCTTCTGACTTGGATGTGATATTCCCTTAATAATAAATCATCGCCATAAGGATCCCATTGCTGATTTGGGCAAAGCACACATTATTTCCTGTTGGCCCTGACCCCTTGGCACTGTAACCCCTAATTCTACTCATCAGGCGGGGGAGAGTTTAGATGCCTAGTTGCCAGGCTGAAGAGCATGCCCAGGAAGTCAACATCCTCTTCTTCCCAACCTTCCTCCTATGCCCACAGGATGCTTCTTGTCCTGGGCCATCCACTGAGGTTTGTGGGGTGCCATGCCCTTCCCTCTGATGCTTTGTTGGCATGGCCCAACGTGATCTGTATGTTGAAGGTAGATCTCAGTGTGGCTGATCTTTCAGGAGGATATGTATGGACTCTTACCTAACCAGATTGGCCCCAATCATACGTTTTGTGTTCACAGCTATCACTCGGAAACAAATATTGTTCGATATATGAAGAAATTAGAAAACAAAGACATTTCCCTCGTTCACAGCATGATTCCACTGGTAATTATTACTTTTATCTCCCCCCGCCCCCTCTTTGGGTCACATGTAATATGCTGCAGGAGGGATGAATGGGTGGCCTTGTGGGGAGATAGAAGGGCTGATCATACGGATCATAGGCAATCACTAATGCAATTTATTTTGGTTGTGCTTCTTAAAGGGATCCTGTACCATGAAGCTCAACAGTTCATCTGAACTTGCAGTAAGTAGGTCACTTCTAAGAAGGAACTTGTTCTGGCTGTACATAACTAGAGAAAACTGCTACTGGGACGGTGAATTAATAACTACTTTAGTAATCCTTTTCCTTGTTATTCAGCAATCTTGGCAGAAACCCCAATTTTACCACAACCTGATCATTTAAATTTATGAGTCAGATTATTTTGAAATATTAAAATAATTAAATATATAGTATTTATACCTTCCTACCCTCCCACCATCTTTTGTTAAACCTGCCACATGAAAAGCTTTTATTTTGATCAATTTGTGGTTGTTAAGCTCAGCAGAACCTTAAGCCTTCTTTCTAGAAATCCATTCATAGTGCCAAAGGGTAGAGATTTGAGGTTTTAATTTCTTTCTTGTGTTAACAGAAGATTTGTGTAACCTGCTGTTGTGTTGGTAAGCATGTTTCCTAGGCTAGGATCCATTTCAACAAAGTTAGCTTGTTCCTTTTTTTCCACTGGAGTATTCAGATGTGACCAATCACATCAGGCCAAGGAAATAATTTTATATTGTGACAGGAAGGTTTCCCCCATTTGCTTTTCTGTTGCTTTGTTCTGCTTAATGAAGAGACAATAATGTACATGCTATGTAAGAGTTTGAATAAACTGTACTTGAAACAACTCATTGGGATTCATGGATATAAATCTATTTTCGGGCCTTTTTGTCCCTAAAAAAGATAGAAAGAGGTTATATTTTTGCACAAGTTTGCTTTCTGGGACTCTGGGACTCACTTCTAAAATGAAGACAGTAGTAGAACTTACCTTGTAAGATTGTGGTGAGAGTTAAATGAAGGAATATATTAAAGTGCTGAAAGCAGCCCTAGCCGGCTTGGCTCAGTGGATAGAGCGTCAGCCTGTGGACTGAAGGGTCCCAGGTTCGATTCCGGCCAAGGGCACATGCCTGGGTTGCAGGCTCGATCCCCAGTAGGGGGTGTGAAGGAGGCAGCCAATCAATGATTCTCTCTCATCATTGATGTTTCTATCTCTCTCTCCTTCCTTCCTCTCTGAAATCAATAAAGAAAAATATTTTTAAAATAAATAAATAAAGTGCTGAAAGCAGTGCCTGGCACATAGTAAGCACTGCATGTCAGATCATGCTTTCATCATCATCACATCATCAAAGTTAATATTGTTACTGCTGTTACAATATGTATATATGCATGTTTTCTCCTTTCTTGCTCTTCAGCCAATCACATGGAGTGAATTTGCAAACATCCACCCCTTTGTGCCTTTGGACCAAGCTCAAGGGTACCAGCAGCTTTTCCGAGAGCTTGAGAAGGATTTGTGTGAGATCACAGGCTACGACCGAATCTGTTTACAGCCTAACAGGTAAGGGGATTTCATTTCCTGTCATTTTAGTTACTGCTTGGGGTATAACACAACACCCATCTTAACACTTAGAGGTTTGAAGCAACAAATAGTTTGTACCCTTCTGAGTTGAGTGGACAGTTCCCCTCCACTGGGGTGGATGACCAGAAGGTCCAAAGTGGCCTCCTTCATTGCTGAGAAGTTAGTGGTGGGCTGTTGGCCGGGGGAAGTTAGTTCAGGCCATGGCTATGGATCTTGGCTCTTCTCTCTGTGGCCCTCTCCATGTGATTGCTTGAACTTCCTCACGGAATGATACCAGGGTTCAAAGCACAGTGCTCCGAGGTGGAAGGATGTGGAAGCTGCAAACCTCTTAAGGCTCAGCCTCTGAAGTCACTCAGCCTCGCTTCCAGAGCATTCTGTTTGCCACAGCAGGTTACAGGGCCAGCCCAGATTTCATGTGGGAAGGGACACAACAGGGGTGTGAATGTTGAGAGTCATGGTTCGTTGTGGGCCGTCTTTGGAAACTAGTTACTATACCTATCAATAGCATAGTAAAAGAAGGAAAGTCAAGCACACATGTTAGCTCCTACGAAGCAGCAATGTCTCAATCTAACGGCCAGGAGAACCTGGATCCTGGTTTCTTCTGTCACTAACTTTGAAAGTTCCTTCCCCTCTTCTGGCCTTGGTCTTTTTATCTGCAAAGTAAAAAACTTTGAAGAATAGTGATTTGTAAAAACAGAGGGTTTTGGCAACATCTCCTGGGTACCTTTAAAAAATACAAATTCCAGCCCCACCGGTGTTGCTCAGTGGTTGAGCGTCGACCTAGGAACCAGGAGATGGGGGTTCGATTCCCGGTCAGGGTATATGCCTGGGTTGGGGGCTCGATTCCCAGTTGGAGGCATGCAGGAGGCAGCTGATAGATGATTCTCTCTCATCATTGATGTTGCTATCTCTCTCTCCCGCTCTCTGAAATCAATAAAAACATTAAAAAATATATAAATTCCTGGGCCCCAATCCAGACCTACTGATCATAATCTTCAGGTGTTGAGACTAAAAATCTTTATTTTTAAGAAGCAACAAAATGATTCTGATATACAGCCAATTTGGAATCCACTGCATTTGTGATCTCTCTGTCTTCCTGGGAGTGCAGACAGACCTGTGATCGGTGTGGAGTTAAGGTCTTAGGACAGCTTCGAAGAGGAGTCGGATTCTGCTCCTGGGTTCTCTACCTCCTACGACCCAAGGTGTAATTCTTCCCCAGTAGCCTCAGCATTGGCATCACCTAGGACTTTGCTAGAAATACAGAATTTCGATTTTAAAAATCAAATGATTTAAAAACGGAGACAATTATTGTCTCACTTTCTGAAAGAGAAAGTAACCAAGTTTTAATCAGCTATAATCAAGCTTAACCTCCTGTTTGGTAACATAGGCTACATAGCAAAGCCATGCACTTTTTTTTTCTTTTTAACATATTTTTATTGATTTCAGAGAGGAAGGGAAAGAGAGATAGAAGCATCAATGATGAGAGATAGAAACATCATTGATTGGTTGCCTCCTGCACGCCCCCCACTGGGGATCAAGCCTACAACCCTGGCATGTGCCCTGACCAGGAATCAAACCATGACCTCCTGGTTCATAGGTTGATGCTCAACCACTGAGCCACACCGGTCGGGCAGAGCCATGCACTTTGAAAAACAATATACCCTATCAAGCACGAATCCTTTAGGAAGAGGGTAGATGGCACATGAAAGGACATGGAGCTCTTTTAACAATAGCCTTTCAAATCCTCATTACACAAATAGGAAGGAACTGACATTCATGAAAGTCAGGCTTCAGTATACTCTCATTAAAATGTTATCATTCAGCTTTTTTTTTTTTAAGTATGAGAGGAACCTGATTGAATTCTTAACCTTAGGCAATAATGCTTTATTAAATGTTGAAAATGAAGAAATTTTGCCCTCTAGTGATGGAATAGGATTGCATCTTCAGTGTCATATTGGAGAGCAATGTTTCAAGACTAATTCTTAAGTCATTAGCTCTTGCAGTAAATTAAGGTCCCAGCCAGAGTCCCCAGAGGCTGCCCTAAGGATGAGGAAGCTTGCCTTCCCTTAAAGCAATGGTTCCCAACCCTTTCTGGAAATTAGATTCATAGGGTGAGTTTATACAAATTCTGATGTCCAGATCACAATCCCAGATCCAATCACAATCTCAATGGGGAAAGACAGGAGTGAGAGAGGGGACATATTGTGACATGAAAACCTTGGTTCACGTAGCCAAGTCTTCACTTGGTTGATAGTTAGATCCCAAAGGTTTTTTGTTTGTTTGTTTTTAAATATATTTTTATTGTTTTCAGAGAGGAAGGGAGAGGGAGAGAGAGATAGAAACATCAATGATGAGAGAGAACCATTGATCTGCTGCCTCCTGCACGCCCCCCTACCGGGGATCAAGCCTGCAACCCAGGCACTTGCCCTTGACCGGAATTGAACTCAGAACCCTTCAGTCCACAGGCCTATGCTCTATCCACTGAGCCAAACCAGCTAGGGCGATCCCAAAGGTTTTTAAGAACTTGAAACAAAAATGTCAGGAACCCGGAGGGCTTTTCCAGCTTGGTGGAGAACATAGCCAAAAATATTTAATTACCTTTCCATTTCCTATTGCGCCTAGCATGGTTGCTTTGGCTCTTTCTCATAACGCGGTGACACTCGTAGATTCATTCAGCAGCTCACAGACACACTCCAGGAATTGCTGGGTTAGAATGATATATAATGCAATGTTTAAGGCAGACAGAAACAGTAATTAACACCTTTCAAAGATGTTACTCTAAAAGGGAAGACAATCTAAAATTTTTATTAGCTCACTTGGCTTATAAGAGTGAGGAAGTTGTTTTTATCTTTAAAAACTGCAGGGTTACTTTTTTAATTAACAACAGCAGCTATAATAATCTCCAAATAGTCCAATGTAGCTAACTTCTGAGAAATTTCTGATGGTGTCTATAAACTCAGCAACTATATTCCTTAGACAGAATAAAGAGATTACTTCATGGCTGGCCAATGATGTCTTCTGCTGTGTGTACATCAGTGACAAATGTACACAGTTACTGACCAAAATGCCTTCTTTATAGGCTGCAATTAATTTTTTAAAATGTAGGTTTTTATTGTTTTCAGAGAGAGGAAAGGGGAGAGAGAAAGAGATGGAAACATTAATGACGAGAGAGAATCATCTATCGGCTGCCTCCTGCACAACCCCTACTGGGGATCGAGCCCGCAACCTGGGCATGTGCCCTGACTGAGAATTGAACCGTGACCTCCTGGTTCATAGGTTGACATTCAACCACTGAGCCACACTGGCCAGGCTGCAATTTATTTATCATCTTAATCCATCTGAAGTTTTATGCTTAAGAAGTGCTATGCTTTCCACCTGTGACTCCTGGCCATGCATATTCTGCAAAATCATCCAGAAGAGCAGGCTACGTTCCCTCTCAGATAGACATATCATCTGCAATCTTATTTCTAAAATCTAGCAGAAGGTTACAAGTATCCCTTGGGGTTGAGATTGTGTGATGGTCCAATAAACATTTTTTCCAAATATCTAAAGATGTAATCCTTGGAACTAAATTGCAGTATTTCTAAATCTCAACCTTTTTGCCCAGGTTCAAATGATAAACATCTTTGAAATTTACTGTGTCCTTAAACTCTTGTTTTAATCTTGGCCAAAGAGCTGAACTATGACCCTAGCCCTATCATGGGTTCTTCAAATTCCACCACTACCCTCACCCTCTTTTCTTTTTCTCTCTCTTTCTAAATTTACATTGAGTAGCTGCCCCGAATTTCCACACTTATGATGCTACACTGTTACTAATAGGGTGTAGGTCAGTGATGGCGAACCTTTTGAGCTCGGCGTGTCAGCATTTTAAAAAACCCTAACTTAACTCTGATGCCGTGTCACATATAGAAATTTTTTGATATTTGCAACCATAGTAAAACAAAGAGTAAAACAAAGACTTATATTTTTGATATTTATTTTATATATTTAAATGTCATTTAACAAAGAAAAATCAACCAAAAAAATGAGACGTGTGTCATAGGTTCGCCATCACTGGTCTAGGTTTACATAATCACAAAACTGTTGAATCCTATCAACTCCAGTTTATTATCACCTCGGGAGTCATTGTGCTTGTTATATGTGTTCTAGCTTCTTCTAGTCTACTGGATTTCTCTGGATTCTTTGTAGAATGAGTCTGGGTTTTGGGAGAGGTTGTCAGTTAGTTTTTACTCATTCTATGTTAATCAGTATCACACGTAGCCATAGCCATTCCTTCAGCAGCCTGAGTAAATGCCAGGACTTGCGGGACTTGTTTTTCTAAAACAGTTTAATCTTGTGCTCACTCGGCACTTCTGTGGGTCTGAGGCTCCCCATCCACAAGAGTCCTCCTTTCTGTGGCTGGCTCTGCAGGTCCAGGCCACTAACTGCTTCATTTAAAAGAGATGTCAGAAATTCACTATCCTGCCTGGCTGGCATGGCTCAGTGGTTGGGCATCTACCTATGAACTAGGAGTCAGGGTTCAATTCCCAGTCAGGGCACATGCCTGGGTTGCCGGCTCGATCCCAGTAGAGGGCGTGCAGGAGGCAGCCGATCAATGATTCTCTCTCCTCATTAATGTTTCTATTTCTCTCTCTCCCTCTCCCTTCCTTTCTGAAAGCAATAAAAATATATTTTTTTTAAAAAAAAAAGAAGAAAGAAAAGAAATTCACTATCCTAGCTGCCCCTCCACACAGAATGGTTTCCTGACGATCTCTTTATCTGGGTTATGAAAATAAGCACTTACTTTTCATAATACTTTCTCACCAACAGGTGGCACTAATAACCCCCCTTTCTTTAATAGTGGACTAGTAGTAAGCCATGTGTGGCATTTAGAACTTATCTTCCACACTTTTGAGTAGAAACATAGCTGATTTTAAGAGCATCTCAGGCAAAAATATGGAAATATCGAAACAGCATTTCTGATAAAATCTTTAGCATGTTGACTTTCTCTTTTTTTATATATAAATATGTTTTTACTGAGCCACGCCAGCTGCCTGAGTTTTTAAAATATATATCCCCTCCACCGTATATATATATATATATATACCCTATATATATATAAATAATTTTTTGCCTGGCCTACCTAGCTCAGTGGTTGAGCTTTGACCTATGAACCAGGAGTTCATGGTTCAATTCCCGGTCAGGGCACATGCCCAGGTTTCAGGCTCGATCCCCTGTGGGGGGCGTGCAGGAGGCAGCCAACAGATGATTCTCTCTCATCATTGATGTTTCTATCTATCTCTGTCCTTCTCCCTTCCTCTCTGAAATTAATAAAGATATATTTAAAAATATATACATATAATTTTTTCTTGTTTAACCACTATGCTGTACACCTGAAACTAATTCAAAATAATATTGAATGTAAACTGTAATTGAAAAATAAACTTAAAAAAATTCCAATGCTTAGCTTTTAGCTAAGATATAAGAGAAAGTTTATCTAACTTATTCTTAAGCCTTGTGCTTTTAGAGTATGATCTCAAAATTACTGGGTGACTAGAGGGATGAATGCCAAACCACTGGGTCTTCCACCGAGTCAAATGGTGGTGTAATTTTGCAAAATGAAGGAAATATGTATTTTGAATGGGATTAAAAAGACCTATTAGTCACTTCCCTTTCCTTCCTGCAGAGTGTACTGAAAACATTAAGTAACAGTTTAAGATTGACTCAGCATCGCTCACTGGGGTGTTAGTCATTAAGTGCGCTCTAGAAGTGGTGCCTTTCAGGACTGTTTTGTTGGGTATGGCCTGCTGCTAGCAGCTGTGTGCATGTGGGGCCTGGGAAAGCTGACCCTGAGACAGACAGAAATGGTGCCACTTTTAAAGTGCATAGTTCCTTGGGGCAATTTGGTCATTGACTAAGTATTTGGTGGTATAAGAAATCATTGTAGTTTTAGGTGTGATAGTTGTAGTTACATTTAAAAAATAATAATTCTTGTCTTTGAAAGATACATATTGAAGTTTGAATTGATGAATGACATGATTGAGTTTTGTTTCAAAATAATCTAGTTCAGAGTGAGGAGGGTTAGTGAGGGATATAGTTGGAAACAAGATTGACCTCTATAATAATAAAAGCGTAATATGCCAATTGACCGAACGGAGGAACAACCGGTAGCTATGATGCGCACTGACCACCAGGGGGCAGACACTCAACTCAGGTGCAGGGAGCGGGCCTAAGCCATCAGTTGGACATCTCCTGAGGGCTCCTGGACTGCGAGAGGGAGCAGGCTGGCCTGAGGGGACCCTCCCCCCCGCCCCACCCCCCGTGCACAAATTTCATGCACTGGGCCTCTAGTAATCAATAACTGTTAAAGCTGGGTGATAGGCACATGGCAGTTCCTTATATTCTTTACTTTATTTTTATATAATTTTGAAATTTTCCATAATCAAAAATATTTTTTAGGTTCATGGTTCTGAGTGAGGGTGGAAAGGCCCATCTCTAAGTGGGAGTGGGTGAGCTTTAGGGCACAGACCTGGCTGTTCAAGTCCCGTGGGCTCATGCAGAGATCTACCGTGAGCTTTTCATGGTGTCCGGGAGTGACTTTGTGTCACTTGTTGGCGAGCACACGGCCCGGCCCCAACGAATATTGAATGGATAAATGAAAGCAAAAAGGCCCAAATCCTAATCCTTCCCTTCTTGCCTTTGCAGTGGAGCCCAGGGGGAATATGCTGGGCTGGCCACTATCCGAGCTTACTTAGAAGAGAAAGGAGAGAGACACAGAACGGTGAGTATGGGCAAGTGGTGCTTGCCCCCCACCGGGTGGCATCGGGTCTAGCTCCCAGGGTCCCTTTCACTCTGTGGGACACCCCCCCCCCCCCGAAAGCTTTCTTAGAAGCAGCTGCGAGAACATATAATCAAGAAACAAATTTCTGTGGACTGGCCATTATGATTCTTGCCTCCAAGACACTTCACTGGACCATTTTGAGGGAAAACATTCAGAGATAAAAGGCTTTTGCTCAAACCCCGTCTGTAAAAGTCCGCCAGTTGGCTGTGAAACTGATCTCCTGAGGGAGTAAGGGGCAGGAATGTTGCCATTCCAAACCTCCTGTCCTTGGCTCAGCCCTGGCCCCAGGCCTGGAAAAGGACAGAGGCTGAGCTATAATTCTTCTGTAACTCCTACTGTGCCCAACCACAGTTCTAGTCATATGTGTGCTCAAAAAATATCGAGTCAAGAAATGCTCAATTAAATGATGTCAGCTCTAAGCAACGAAGGAAGACGTGGAACAGAGTTCATGGTTCTGCTTTATTGTTAGCTTTGGGTATGAGAGTCTAGTCTCCAGGGTCCAAACTGTTCTTGTGGGGACCAGCAGGTACAAATGGGCTCGACAAGACCTACCTTCATCTTCAGAGGCAGTGGCTTTAGCAGTTGATCTGACACAGACTTCAAATTGTGGCTGAAGGCCCTGACCGGTTTGGCTCAGTGGATAGAGCGTCGGCTTGCGGATGCAAGGGTCCTAGGTTCGATTCCGGTCAAGGGCATGTGCCTTGGTTGCGGGCACATCCCCAGTAGGGTGTGTGCAGGAGGCAGTTGATCGATGTTTCTCTCTCATCGATGTTTCTAACTCTCTATCCCTCTTCCTTCCTCTCTGTAAAAAATCAGTAAAATATATTTTAACAAATTGTGGCTGAAGGAGTGGTCTTCATGTTGGTGATGACCATGGCTTAGCTAGAACTTCCACAAAGTTCATAGGTGGAGTTCTTAGAAGGAGCAGTGGATCAGAGTCAAGAGCAGGACAAAAGTGTCTGCCCATCTAGGAGAGTTAGAGAAAAGGGTGCTCGGGTGGTACTGGCTGGCTAAGTAAGTGGGATATGATAGGTGGTGGCCCGATCTTAGTCCATTTCTGGTTTTATTTAAACTGGGATTGCTTATGGCTAGTTGCCTGGATTTTGCAATGAGAGAATCTAAAAACTGTTTCACTTCCCTTTCAAAAAAAAGGGGAGAGGGGAGAGAACATTTTCTCTCTCATTCCCTTGCTAATTCATTCGGATTCCACGTGTGTTTTCCCAGGCCTTTGACCTGGCTGGGGAATAGAATTGATTTTCAAAGACCTTTGAAAACCAGGACGTTCACTAATTGAATAAATTATTGACTACTGGCTACATGCAAAGCACTTTGTGTGCCAGTCCAGAGACACAGCCCCAGGCATTCCAACTTGTTTTTTGTTTTTTTTTTTTCACTTGAGTTTTCTCGTGGTTTTGAGTTCTTCAGCTTTCTAAGTTTAGAGCTACAGCATTGTTTTTGGACCGCAGAGCCTCAGCACTGTCATCAATTCAGAAAGGAATGTTGAGGCTCCGGTTGTCCAGTGAAAGGATAACAGATGACTGATGTTAAGAGTTCCCTCTTCTATTTTTCCTCCTTGGCCTCTGTGCACTGAGGTAGCCCCTGGAGCGCCTCCTCATTATGCTCTTTAATCAGGAGGTGTCTGGGGATCTTGGGAAGGGATCTGTGTGGCCATCTCCATGTTGTCCCCTCCCTGACCCCCCTCTCGCTCATGGAAGGCTAGCGAAGAGCTAATGACAAAGGGCCAGCTAAAATTCAGGTTCCTCCCTCGGTGATGCTTCCTACCCTCATTGTTTCCCAGACCTCCAGTTTGACACCCAGAAGTAGATGTGAATGTTCAGGAGTTGGGGAACCAACTGGAAAGGTCAAGGAGAAAGGATGAGGGACCTTTGGATTGGGCCTGAGAGGAGTCCTTTACCCAGAGACTCTTTTCGGCTCCTCCCACCCCCACCTTGTGTTTTCTAGTCCTCCCTTCTCTCTCCATCCCCTCGTGTGTGATGTTTCTTCTGGTGCCACGGTCCGCATTGCTGTCACTGAGATGTGACAGGGGGCTCTTCCTTCCTGAAGGGTGGAGAGGAGCTGGCGCCTCATTGTAGGAAGGGGAGGAAGGGGAGGGGAGGCCACCCAGTCACTAAGTTTGTAGAAATACAGAACTCATGAGTTTGGAAATGTTGGCATCCTTTTTAGATGAAAGATTTTAACTAAAGCTGACTTTTTTAGTTAGAGAAGGGGGAAATGGCTTGTTTACATCAGAGAAGTCTGAGACAGCTGCTCCTGCACAATAGACTCTGATGGAATCCATTCAGATAGGACGTGTGGGAAAGTCACGTGCTATGGAACCACCCAGGGTCCTGATGGCTCTCTTGTGTCAAGCTGGTTTGGGAAGTTAGTTTCACTTTGCTGTTAGGTTAAATTTCAGGCATTCTTAAAAGGCAACAGCCAACTTCTTGATTCCCCAGTTTAATTTGGGAGAATGCATATTTATTTATTAGATTCTTTATTTTTTTTTAATATATTTTATTGATTTTTTACAGAGAGGAAGGGAGAAGGAGAGGGATAGAAAGTTAGAAACATCAATGAGAGAGAAACATCAATTCAGCTGCTTCCTGCACACTCCCTACTAGGGATGTGCCCACAACCAAGGTACATGCCTTTGACCGGAATCGAACCTGGGACCCTTCAGTCTGCAGGCCGACATTCTATCCACTGAGCCAAACCAGTCAGGGCTATTTATCAGATTCTTGTATCGCAATCACCATGTGCCAGGCACTGTCCTAAACACTTTGAAATAACTCAATTTGCTAGTCAGGTTTGCTAGTCAAAGACTGTGTTTCCTATACAAAGGGAAAACATTGACCAAAACCAACAACAAAGAAACACCTTCCAAAAACTTTTATGTATTTTTCTCTTCCCGATTGCCTGAGGCCAAGTAATGGCCTTTGGTTGTTCAGTTTTTACCATGAGTGAGAAATTGACTTCTCTTGCAAAGGAGCATTACCCTGAATCCTTCAAGGATCAGCTATGTTGGTTCTACACCAGACATATTGGGGATTGAGGAAAACACAGCATCTCTAAATGGATATTAATGGATTTGTTTTGGATAAAGTAAAACATCAAATCTGGGTCCTGTTGTTGCTATGTCCCTCGTAACACCACAATTCTAAAGTGTGAAAAACTTATCTAAAAAATAAATATGTAAATAAATAAAGTGTGGAAAAATTAACATTAAAAAATAAAGTTTCCTAGATCCATATAGAAAACCAGAAATGTCTAACAGCAACTTGTAAAAGAATCATTGACAAAACCACTGAGACTCCCCCCCCCCCCCCCACTACTCTTTATATCAGAATGTGTATTAATTTTCAGTGGCTGCTGTAACAAATTACTACAAAATTAGTGGGTTAAAATAATACACATTTATTTTCTTACAGTATGTGGAGGCCAAGAGTCTGAAATTGGTTTCACTTGGCTAAAGTCAAGGTTTTGGCAGGGCTGGTTCCTTCTGAAGGATTCAGGGGAGGATGTTTCTTTGCCTTTCTTTCCCCATTTCTGGAGGCCTCCTTCGTTCCTTGGCTCATGGCCCCTTCCTACCATCACGCCAGCCTCTGTTCAGTCATCACATCTCCTACTTCCTTTGTAATCAGGTCTCCCTCTGCCTCCCTCTGATGAGAACACTTGCGAATACATTTGGAGCCCAACCTATAATTCAGATTTCAAGAGGAATGTTAAGGTTCCAGTTGTCCAGTGATTGACCGATGACTGACATTAAGCGTTCCCTCTTCTGATTTTCCTCCTTGCACTGAGGTAGCCCCTAAAGCTCCCCATCATTATGCTCTTTCACCATCTCCATGTAGCTTCATCCTCATCCTATCTTAAGGTCCTTAATCTCTCATCTCAAGACCCTTAACTTAATCACATCAGTCAAGTCCCTTTGCCATTTTGGGGATAAGATGTGGGCATCGTTGGAGGCCCCTTGTTCAGTGTACCATGGGATGGTTGACATTTTTAGCTTGAATGTTTCCTTTTTCTTTTTGTTAATCCTTACCCGAGGATATTTTTCCATTGATTTTTAAAGAGCGTGGAAGGGAAGGGGAGAGACACAGAGAGAGAGACATCTGTGTGATAGAGACACATCGATTGGTTTCCTCTCACACGCACCCCAACCTGGGCCTGGGATCAAGCCTGCAACCAAGGTACGTGCCTTTGATTGGAATCAAAGCCGTGACCCTTCAGGCCACAGGCCGGCATCCTATCCACCGAGCCAAACTGGCTAGGGCTTAGCTTGAATGTTTTTGTTTCAGCAGAACTTCCCTGATATGAATTCTCCACTTAGGCCTTTAACAAATAGTTTATATTCATTTTTAAAACATTTGCCTTTTCCCTTCCTTGATCAATGTTCTGCCCCTAGGGATCCTTTTATACCAAGATCCTTTGGTGGAATAAAAATACCTTGTGAGAAAGGACAAGTGACTCTCGCTTTGGTCCTGAGAAATTAAAGAACATTCAATACAAACGGGAGGCATTTAAACCAGAAAACGGCTTTGAGGATAACACAGCACAACCAGCATGAGATGAGGAGCCATTCAAAAGAGGCACAAACTTGCTGTCAGCAGAAGAGTGACAAAGTACTTTCATGTGTGCCTCTGCTTACAGTTCTCTTTGTGCACGTGTATTTTTATTAAGTAGATGACTCTGCTGTTTTTGAGGAAACAGCTGTAAGCTAAGCTTGCCTTTTGTAAGGCCATTTTATAATGTGCATCCATTTCTCTTCAAGGGATTGCAATATTGGTTCTGGTATTTAAAAAAAAAAAAAAAAAAAAAGGAGCCTGGCTGGCATGACTCAGTGGTTGAGCATCGACCTATGAACCAGGTCACGGTTCATTCCCGGGCAGGGCACATTCCTGAGTTGCTGGCTGGGTCCCCAATGAGGGCATGCAGGAGGCAGCTGATCAGTGATTCTCTCTCATCGTTGATGTTCCTATTTCTCCCTCTCCCTTCCTCTCTGAAATCAGTAAAAATAATTCTTTTTTTAAAAAGGATTATTTTCAGGGTGCTTGTTGCTTCTTTTTGTTGTTTTAGGAAAAGTCTGTAATGCATTTTCCTGTACTGGGGCGTTGTCCGATCTACTTGAGCATGTGTTTTTGCCTGTGTTCATGTGATTTTGGGGGAGGAAATGAAAGTGATTTAAATCTGGGAATTCTAGCATTGCACCCATCACCCTCTTTCCATTAGAATTCGTTAGATCTTTAAGCTGTAGGTCTTGACACACTTTCTCTTGATCTCTTTAACCTGAAGTGGCCCCCCTTCCCTTATTCCAAGTCCCCTCCCCCTCCCCTGCACCTGTCCGCTGTAGGCATTTACTTACACACGTGCAGTGTTGTCAGTGAACAAGTCGTGTGAGCACAGGGCAGAGGTTGACCAGATTTAGTGCTTAGTTTATGATTCTCATGGGAACTGACAATTCATTGCACAGAATAAACAACCAATAAAGGATGACACTGGGAGGCTTTGGAATTCTGTCTGCCCTTGTCATGTCTCTTGGATCGCAGAAGAGCCAAGCAGGGCACAGACACTGTGAGGTGGGCATTTGAGTCCTAGAGTTGAGGTTCTGATCTCACGTTTTTGTAAGGTGGTAAGTGCGTATTCTAACTGAGGTCAGGTTAGAATAAGCCCAAGGGTATTTTTGGTGTGCTGGGATAAAGGAGCAAAGTACTTAGGGAACATTGTTTGGGCATCCAAACAGAAACTTCTCTTTTGGACAATGTTTTGCAATACGGTAACAATGAAATTGCAGCAGATGTTAAGGCACTAGTGGTCAGTTTAAATAAAGGAAGTGGTGCCTATTTAATTTTTGCTCCAAGCATGTTGTAGGGCAAGCATGTCAAACTTGTGGCCCGCGAGCCGCATGCGGCCCACAATGAATATTTTTGCATCCCAGCCAATATAACGATATATGAGAAATGTTTTAATAAAAATTTCATAACTTAATTTTTATAATATCCTGTTATACATAATTATTAATAACAAACTACAACGTTCACTAATGACTGATAACTAGAATCGTGTTGCATTCATTTCCCTTACGCGCCTTACGCACAGGCGCACCATTTCTCTCCACTAATACTAGCAGCGAATATTTTAGCAGCCGATTGCCACGTCATTAGTCTTGTACTGACTTGTTTGGTGTGTGCAACAGGAAATATTTCACTTTTGGGGAACAAGAAAAATAGGTTTATTTGCATTACGCTTAATAATTTGTGCAGTTATTTAGTGTCTGGTAAGTTAATGTTCAAGAAAAAAATATTAATTTTTATTAAAATGTTCTATTATTTTATGTTAATGATGACTCATTTATTTCAGCCCTTTGTATTGAGCATGTCTCTATCGAAATACACCTACGTTTCTATGAAAATTGAAGCTTTTGTTTTATTGCGGCCACATGAACTTACACCTTGTTTATGTGGCCCGCGTGAGCCTGTGGGTTTGATGTGCTTGTTGTAGGGCTTTTCTGTCATGATGAATAGCCTGGTGATTATTTATCCTCCTTCCTTCCTTTCATTTCATTCCTAAGGTTTGCCTCATTCCGAAATCAGCTCATGGGACCAATCCCGCAAGTGCCCACATGGCAGGCATGAAGATTCAGCCTGTGGAGGTGGATAAATATGGAAATATCGACACAGCTCACCTCAAGGCCATGGTACCCATCTTCCACTTAACAGATGCGAGCGGTTTGGGTTGGGAAGGGGTGGTGGGGGTCAGGGGCTGGATGGTTTATATCAGCATTAGCTTCTTTTGCATTCTAATTAAAAGACTGCAATTCCTCCCCTGAATGGGTCTGGGAATAATGGCGTAAAGTCAGAAAACCTAACCGTTTCTGTAGGAACAATAAAAGGCAACAGTCACAGTTTTGCTCCAGAATTAAGCGGACCACAGTCTGGCCTTCCACTTCTTTCACCAACAGGGAGCAGGTTCTTTAAATTGAAATCCTATTCTCTAATTTATGCATGAGTAAGAAACCGAATGAATTATTCATGGTGGTAGTAAGGGTACTCCTTGGAGGACCTGCCTACTCCTGCCCAAACTGCCCCTCTTTCCTCCATTAATAATCAAACTGGCAGCCACGGTTTTTCTCAATCTTTGTGTTGGGAATTAAAACATAAATGCAGATTTTGCAAATGCTTGTGGCCATCCCAGCCATTACCTGCTGAATATCGGGCAGCATTCCACCCTCCTTTCTAAAACACCATCCCCCACTCCCAACCTCCCAACCTCCAGGAAGAGGTTGCCTAGCAACCGTATCTGCTTTCCACTGGTGGACTGGAGGCTGCATCTTAAGAGGGAAGGAAATCAGTTGAATAGCAATGTGATTTTGTCAGGGTTATTAGGCATGGAGTCTGGGAACTTCAAGTAACTGATTTCAAAAGGGAAGCTGAAAATACACAACAGTGCTCATCTCTCTCATTCACCTCCCCTCTTCCATCAGTCCACAAAGTTTTTACCAACAACTGTTTTGGGCCAGTATAGGTTACTGACATTAAAATTTTGTTTTCATTTTCATACAAGCCTGCAATGACTTGCTGGCCAGAAAAACGGGAACTTTTTCACATGCTTTCCTTTTATATATGCTTGCCTTCTGTCAGGAGGAAAACTGAGGGAGATCATCCCCCCCCCCCCCCCGCCCCCTGCCCCCCATCAGAGCAGGAGCACTCCTTGTGGGAATTCTAATTTCCATAGAATGGGAGGGAAAAGGAATAATGGTGGATATGGCAAGATGAGCCGAGAGAGATTAACTGTGAAAATATACATGTTTGGAACTAAAAAGATCTGAAATCATTACTGAGATGACTTCAAAGGAAAACCACTTTAGAGACTTGAGCCCAATCTGTCCAAAAATTTTGAGCAGTGTTTCTGGTGTTGACCATGGAGACCTAGCCTGGAGGGATCTTGTTATTTCTTTGGAATGACTAATGAAGGGAATCATGGCTGTGGGTCTTTTATTGTTGGCATCATACTTTAAGAAAACTTCAGAAATGAAAAGACCAAGAATTCATCTTTCTTAATCCTTTAAAGTAAAAAGCAAGGGTTTGTTGGACCAAGAAAGAAAGGTTTCCTCCTTTGTCTCCTTCTGCCCTTTTCTGTCCCACAGGTGGATAAACACAAGGAGAACCTGGCAGCCATCATGATTACATACCCATCCACCAATGGGGTGTTTGAAGAGAACATCAGCGACGTGTGTGACCTGATTCACCAACACGGAGGCCAGGTCTACCTAGACGGGGCAAATATGAATGCTCAGGTGGGCAACACGAGATGGGATTCCTGAGAAAACTGTTAAGTGAAAACATTTTTTTTTCTCTGACCTTTTGAGGGTTGTCTTAAATATGACGCAGTATTCAGAACTGAGGATGACAGTTTCAAACAAAGCCCCCGAATGTCACTGAGATTACAGATCCTAAATAGGTGATGGGGGACGCTGGGGAGGAGGCGAAACGGTTGAAAGGAAGGAGGGAATGAGTTGAAAGCCTTTAGCTTGACACGGGTGTGATCCCTCTGGGGGTGGGAGAGACAAGAGGCTCACCTGACTGCCTTTCTGAGAGAATTCAGACCCAAGTTCTGGCCATCCGTGAATGTTGATCTGCCATGACCTTGGACAAGCCATTAAACCGGCTTCAGCTTCCAGCTTCGTTCGTGTGAAACAGCTGAATAGTTCTTTCCCTGAAGGCAGGTCCTGACCAGTGTGGAGGGAGGGGGAAAGGAGAAGGCTTGTGTGGTGTGCAAGGAGTGTCATTATCTCTCTCAGAGACTTCCTAACTTATTTCTCATTGCTTATTTGTTTTACTATTTCAGACTCTTTCTGCTTTTCTTTGCTTCTGATTTCCTTTGTAAGTGTCGTCCAGGGATTGTGTGTTGCTTCACTAGCAGAAATGCATTCTTTATCTCTGCCCGCATTCAAAACCAGCCCTAATTCCAAAGTGGCAGGGACGCCCGTTGAATGTTGTCGTTGTTGAATGTTGTCGTTGGCATCGGGATGGCCTCAGGAAAACTGCCCGCCTCCCTTCCTCTCCCTGGGCTCATCAGCATCCTCTTGGGCAGCCCTCCTGCCCCTCCCATCAGGGTGCCCAAAGGGGCCTTTCGGGGAAAGTGCAGGGGGAACTAAACTGCTGGGGTGAGAGGTGCCCGTGTCCGTTGCAAGGGGTACAACCATTCTTGTGCTGCGGCATTTTCTTTCTCCGCTCAGGGGGTGGGTAATTAGGAATTGACTATATATTCAACTCTGTATTTTAGAATCTAAATTAGGCTAAATGGTCAGCTGCTGTTTCCACAGAAACCACAAGGCATGCTGCCTATGGAATGCCAGGCTTCCCTGCAGGCCTCAGCCGGGACTGAGGGTGTGCCTGTGAGCAGCTCTGCCTGCCTTTCCTCCGCGGGGAGGGGCCACAGCACGCAGCATGGCCGTCTCTCCAGAGCATCCTTTCCAGTTCTTGACTTTGACTTTCGGCTCTTTCCCACTGTGGTAGGTGGGAATCTGTCGTCCTGGAGACTTTGGGTCTGATGTCTCGCACCTAAACCTTCACAAGACCTTCTGCGTTCCCCACGGAGGAGGCGGCCCTGGCATGGGGCCCATCGGAGTGTGAGTTCTGGGCTGCTGGGTTCAGCATGGCTTTGGACACTGAGAATGAAGGAACAGCCCCAAACCTGCTATTATTCCCATTGAGGTCTTCAGGTGGCGAGGTTACCTGCCTATGTAATGTGCCCATAGGGCCTGGGACGGGAGCAGTGAAATAGATGCCTTTAGGGTATGTCCAAGGAAGACCATAATTAGATTTTATTAACCATAACGTTTGATTGGCCACTCTGAGCTCCCATTCATGCACAGACAGGGCACGTTTATTAAGAGTAGTGAAGAGGGAGCTTTTGCCCTAGCCGGTTTGGCTCAGTGGATAGAGCGTCGGCCTGCGGACTGAAAGGTCCCAGGTTTGATACCGGTCAAAGGCATGTACCTTGGTTGTGGGCACATCCCCAGTAAGAGGTGTGCAGGAGGCAGCTGATCGATGTTTCTAACTCTCTATCCCTCTCCCTTCCTCTCTGTAAAAAATCAATAAAAATATATTTTTTTTTAAAAAAAAAGAGGGAGCTTTGCTGGAGGATTATGGATCAGAACTGGAATATTAGCACCTGGAAATGCTTTTCAGACTTAGACTTCTTTCTCTTTAAAATCAGCTGATGGTTACATTGAAAGTGAATTGCCTAATAACAACAACAGCAAAAGAACTCCTAGTAGAAAGTGGCTTTGAATTCTTATTACATCTGAGATAAGTAAGGAGAAAATAAACCTTATTATTAGAAATAATTGGATGAAGTCAAAATAAGACCAAAGGAGTGTCTTCTCAATGTTGTGTATCTTTTTACACTGTGAAATCAAGTCATCTTATGAAAATGAGGCTAAGCAGCCATGTCCTGAGCTTCCGTCTTCCAAAAATGTGCCAAAGGGGCCAGTCTTCAGGGCTTGGATTCTGCCCCCTTTTTTCTGCTTTCCTTTTTGATGGTTATTATTTATTGTAAGTGGGAGAGGCCCAGTGCCTCAGCTGTGGGAAAGGTGGGGTGAATGGTTCACATGCAGGCCTCTGATGTGTGGCCCCATGGGCTTCTTCCAAGCAGCATCCTTCTCTGTCCCTCAGGTGCCTCAGGACAGAGTGTGGGGCTGGGAGGGAGCGGGTATGGGGCTGGGATGTCCGCACATCCCGGTGAGCCTGCCTCAGACAAATCCTCCACCGCAGTTCCTGGGGGAGCCCCTGGGACACCCATGTCTGGTGAGCCGTGCTTCCAGGGGAGGAGGAAGGCAGGGACACTTCCTGAACGTCTGCCTTAGCGCTGTCAGGTCCCTCCCACACTCAGAGTTCCTCAATTGCAGTGGTTCTCAACCTTCCTAACGCCGTGACCCTTTAATACAGTTCCTCATGTTGTGGTGACCCCCAATTTCATTGTTACAAATTGAACATAATTAAAGCATAGTGATTAATCACAAAAACAATATATAATTATATATGTGTTTTCTGATGGTCTTAGGTGACCCCTGTGAAAGGGTCATTCGACCCCCAAAGGGGTCGCGACCCACAGGTTGAGAACCGCTGCTCTATTGGGAACAGCTTCCTGAGAGGGCCCGGCATATACCTTGCTGGTTGTAGTGGATCTTTTTTTTTATATGTTTTATTGATTTTTTACAGAGAGGAAGGGAGAGGGATAGAGAATTAGAAACATCGATGAGAGAGAAACATCGATCAGCTGCCTCCTGCACACCTCCTACTGGGAATGTGCCCGCCACCAAGGTACATGCCCTTGACCGGAATCGAACCCGGGACCCTTCAGTCCGCAGGCCGACGCTCTATCCACTGAGCCAAACCGGTCAGGGCTGTAGTGGACATTTTTAAATCTTCTGAACTTGTACTTAAAACTACAGGAAGAAGCATCTTGCCCCTTTCCTACCCAGTCATCCTGTCATTTCGTTAACGTCTGATGAGGATGCCCGGCCCGTGGGGACCGTCAGCGCAGCCCCGTGGGGCTCCAGTTCCATCCTGCCCATTTCATGGGCTTACATTAAGGTGAGGCCTGTGAATGTGTGTTAGGTGGGCGGGGGGATGTGATGTGTAGGCGGGGAACTAAGATCGCAGACTTCCTTCTTAGCTTGAAAATGAAAAACCCCCCACAATCTGAGATGTGATTAGTGAAGATTGCCGATGTCTTTGGGTGGAAGAAACCTTCTACAGAGACCAGCTAAAATGCATTTCATCTCGTCTTCATTATGCTATTTCCTTTGGGTTCTCACAGGGGGTTTAACGTCAGAGAAATGAACACACCAGATCTGTTTTTCCAGACAGAGTTTAAGTCCTCTGAGTCATGTGGCTATTCTGGCCACGTCATCTGGTTTCCTGGAGGATTTGGATGACCGCTTTTTGCAAGTGACAAACAGTGTGCATACTAAGTCTTACACTTGGTTGAGATCCTGGGATAAATTCTAGGAATACATCTTACTTCACTTTATATTTCTCGGA
Organism: Myotis lucifugus; assembly: GCF_000147115.1. Classification (NCBI taxonomy): domain Eukaryota; kingdom Metazoa; phylum Chordata; class Mammalia; order Chiroptera; family Vespertilionidae; genus Myotis; species Myotis lucifugus. The sequence goes on along the minus strand of NW_005871581.1, from coordinate 477,691 downwards.
AGCCTGGAGGAGCAGATGAACAGAAGCAGACATTTGCTGATGTGGTGGTTTCCCGAAGCTCTTTGCCCTTTACGGCCTGTGGAGCTGCTCTCTCGGGGGCAATTAGACTTTGTCAGAAAACAGGCTTCCTTCCTTTGTGTTTCTCCAAAAAAACACTAGCGCCAGAGTCTATGCAGCTCTTGTTCGAACTGGCCTGCCCGCCTCCTGGGCTGACCGGACTGTGTGTTGGAGAGGAACCTTCCTTCAGCTGCTGATCAGAGCCGCCTTCCCCCATTGGCTCCTCCCTTTAAAGGAAGGGTGGCTTCTGGTGAAACAAAACCTCAAACTCAGCCATGCAGATCATGCCGGATGGCTCTCCGGGGCTGGCTGTGCTTCTTGAACAGTGTGGCGCGTATGATTCTTAAGGAAAACTTTCTGGGAAGCTGGAAAAATTCCGTACCTCAGAGACGAAAACCTTCTTTTTTAAATGACCCTCGAGTTGTTTTGCGATTAGGAGACAACAAAGACCATCATAATAAAGGCCTGCTTCTTTGCAAACGGAATCTAATTCCCAGCTTCCTTTCGGTCCTGGGTTGGAGATGATTTCCCACAGATAGAAAATAAATGCCCCGGGCTGATTTGGCTGGGTGCCAGGAACACCAGGCAGAGCCTCAGTGTACGAGTGAAGTAAATAAAATAGGGGTTAATCGACCCTTTGACTTTGGGCCCTGTCTTTACTTCACCTGGACTCTAGAACTACCTTTTCTCTCCCTGTTTCGGTCCATCTTGGACATTCTCCCTGAAGGCCCCCAAATCCACTCCTTGCTTCCCTTTGCAATCACCACTGGGTCTCACTAGCCTACATAGAACTCTTAGGGGATTCTTCAAAAATGCACATGCCTAGGTCCCAGAGAGAATCAAATGCAGCGTATGTAGGGGCGGGCTTGAGCCATCGAGCTGCTCAGTAACTGATATACAAGTCAGAAAGCTAGTCGCTGAACCAAGTCCAAGTCCTCCCTCGCAAAAGTTTGAGGCTTGCAAGAGGTAGTCACAATGCACCAGGCTCTACAGCAGTGGTTCTCAACCTTCCTAATGCCCCGACCCTTTAATACAGTTCCTCATGTTGTGGTGACCCCCAATTTCAGTGTTACAAATTGAACATAATTAAAGCATAGTGATTAATCACAAAAACAATATGTAATTATATATGTGTTTTCTGATGGTCTTAGGCGACCCCTGTGAAAGGGTCGTTTGACCCCCAAAGGGGTCACGACCCACAGGTTGAGAACCGCTGCTCTACAGGAACTCCCAGACTGCAGCCGTGTGCTTTCCCTTCTACGCCTTCGTTTTTGCCGTTCTTCTCACCTGGAGTGTCTTCCCCTTTCTGGTCTATCCAAATTCTACCCATTTTTAAATTTCCACTCAGTCTACTTTCCCAGGGACCTGTGACAGCTGGCAAATGTGTCTCTCATACTTTGGACTTTGGTGCCTCTGTGTTTTATAGATGCTTTCTCATGCGCTTTACATTAGTTATGTATTTAATACATATCAAGCCTCCATCATACGTGATGTATTCTGGGAATAAAGTACGCAATAAAAATTGTGCAAGTCTTGACTTTAAGCCCTTTACCCCATATAATCACAGAGACTTATGAGCCACCAGAAAAAGGTATAATTGAACCCAGCAGTTGTTAAACATAAATGGCCTTGACTGTGGACAGTTGGAAGACAAACCACACAAAATTGATTCAGTGGGGATTTTGGCCAAGATCCCATGGGATTCTTGGCAATCATCAAGGCATCTCAAATTCACAGTAAACAAACAAAAACTCCCCTAAATGAGTATAACCTAAAATAATTCTTTTCCCTTTTTAGGTAACACAATAGTCAGCAGTCAGTTTTACCCTGTAGGCTTTGTTACTGTAATAAGCAATGTAAAATTACCGTTCACAGGAGAAAACCAAAAATTGCTTCAGGATTAGAGAGGACTGACAGATGTCCTTGTTAGGGTTTCCACTCGCGTGCAATTTACAGTGATGGTGGGCTGACTTTCTTTGTAGGGGGATTTCTCAGGAGGTGTCTTTGGTTTGTGCCCATTGGGTTTACCTGTTCCATAGTTGATGGCTCTTTCCCTCTGTTACAGATGATGGGAGGCAAGGGCCTTAAACAAGCCACGGAAGTTGCTATATTGAATGCCAACTACATGGCCAAGAGATTAGAAAAACACTACAGAGTCCTTTTCCGGGGTGCAAGAGGCAAGTATTAACTTGAGTCACGTTGGTTTTTTCTTGGTCAAACCAAGTTTGTCCTAATAGATCTGGTTTTCTGAAGTGGGTGGAAAACTTGTGTTTCTTAGTGTACACCAGAGAAAAGTGTACAGTTATTGGAAATGCTTTTAATTTAGCTAACAGATCAGAGGTATCTGCATTTGCAAGTCTCTGCAATGAAGTTAGTTCAGGCCAACACGAAGCCCACACCACGGAGAGATATATACGTAAATTCCATGAGCTCCTTACCTTACAAAGCGATATGGGAATGGCCCCAAAGAGGGGAGAAATTCGGATTGGGCAGAGGCAGGATGGCGTTTTTGGGACAGCCTCTGGGAGGAGCCCATTGAGATGAGCCTGGAAGGAAGTATACAGAGTCCAAGTAAACAGAGACCCAGGAGAAGCCAGGGACAAAGGAGTGGTCCAGGTGGTGGGAGTGTTGGGTGGGTTGAAGGATGAGATAGGAGGAGAAGGATCCGATGAGGATGAAGCTGGAGAGGTAGCATGGGGCCTTGAAAGTCTTGGAAGGCCCCGGACTTGACCTCTGAGCCAGAAAGGTTTTGAGGAGAGGAATGACAAGATGAAGAGAACGTTGAAATCATTAAGACGGTGGCATGGCATGAACATGCTATTAAAAGTAGAATCAGCCGGAACCGGTTTGGCTCAGTGGATAGAGCGTCGGCCTGCGGACTGAAAGGTCCCAGGTTCGATTCCGGTCAAGGGCACTGGAGAGGTAGCACGGGGCCTTGAAAGTCTTGGAAGGCCCCGGACTTGACCTCTGAGCCAGAAAGGTTTTGAGGAGAGGAATGACAAGATGAAGAGAATATTGAAATCATTAAGTTGGTGGCATGGCATGAACATACTATTAAAAGTAGAATCAGTGAGTCTTAGTTACTGATAAGTTGAGTGTGAAGATACATTTTAGGTACGCCTCTTAGGGTTGTAATAGAGGCAATAATAGACGGAGGAACAAAGTCACGTCGGATGTGATGGGAGGGGATGGAGTCAGGTAGACCTGCAGAGGACACAACCTCTGAGAGCAGACTCTTGGAAGTGGGGAGACTCAAGAAAGAGTTTCAAAAGACCAGAGCAAAACCCCTCAAGCAGGTGGCTCCATTAAGAGGGGCCCTAGCCGGTGTGGCTCAGTAGATAGAGCATCAGCCTATGGACCAAAGGGTCCTGGGTTCGATTCCAGTCAAGGGCACGTACCTATTTTGCAGAATCCCCCCTGGCCCAGGCTCTGGTCAGGGCCTGTGCAGAAGGCAACCAATTGATGTGTTTCTCTCACATCGATATTTCTCTCTGTCTTTCCCTCTCTCTCCTACTCTCTCTAAAAATCAATGGAAAAATATCCCTGGGTGAGGATTAAAAAAATACCTATATATATTAAACTAACAGAAACAAGTAAATATTCACTGAAGAAAAAAAAAAAAGAGGAGTGCAGAAGCCCCCTTACCGTGAGCAGGGACTCCATTCCTGAGGTGTCTTTGAGCATCCTCTACCACCATTCTTCACAGCCCCTCTCCCCAGAAACCCTCTGCTTGTCCTTCCTGCCACTATTCTGGCTTCACCTCCTCCCTGGAGCCTCCCTTTCTGGATGATGAGAACTACTTCCTCCTCTTGGCTCCCTCAGCACCGAGGATTTCTCCCACTTAGTTTATCCTCTGGCTCTGCCATCGACTCCAAACTCCTGCAGGGCGGGGCCTGCCTGCTGCAGTTCTGGGAGCTCCCAAGCCTGGTGTCATGCCTGGCACAGCGTGAGCATTCAACAAACAAATGCAGAGTGCAGCGCGCAGAGAGCTGGTGTATCTGATAGGTGTCTTCAAGGCACCTTTGCGTTTACAGCTAGGAGGCTCAAGGCACCTTGCCTTTAACAGCTAGGAAGCCCTCAGTCA
>NW_005871581.1:395747-473450 GCF_000147115.1 Myotis lucifugus | reverse complement strand
GTTTTGTTTTGTTTCCATGGAAAAAGCAGTGAAGAGGGGAGAGCGAAGTTCAATGGAGAGAACAACAGACGGGGAAACAAAGTCACCCTGGAGGTGAGGGGAGGGGATGGTGCCAGGTAGGCACACAGAGCGTGGGCTCAGAATCAGAGAAGGAACAGAGGGGACTTGGAGCAGAGACCAGTCAGTAGGCAGCAGCCCAGACTCTGGGCCACAGGAAGGAGGCCACTCTTTGGCTTTGGGTTCCCTGCACAGGAGAGTGTACATCTACATCTGTGATTTTTCATTTAAAGGCTGGTCTTGCCTTTAAATATGTACCGAAGCTCTAACCAGTTTGGCTCAGTGGATATAGAGCATCGGCTTGAGGACTGAAGGGTCCCCACTTCGATTCCGGTCAAGGGCATGTACCTTGGTGGCGGGCACATCCCCAGTAGGGGGTGTGCAGGAGGCAACTGATCGATGTTTCTCTCTCATCGATGTTTTTAACTCTCTATTCCTCTCCCTTCCTCTCTGTAAAAAAATCAATAAAATATATTTTTAAAAAATATGTACCCAAGGGTGGTTCTAGAGTTTGGAAATAGAAAAGAGCTAAATAACCAGAAGCTCAGGTAGAAATGCTCCCCAGAGAGGAGGAAAGAAAGTTGTGGGCAATGTGTCTCTAAGCAACACAATAAAGTGCTTCTGAAGTGGATATTAAAGAAGCTGCTAGAGCTACTAATTAATTCAGATATAGTTCTTGCGCTGCGAAATGCATCCTGCTTATGTATTGGCCTTCAGGAATAGCTTTAGTATTTGTTTTGTCTGGTTATATAATAATATATAGGTGCCCAACATGAAAAATTGGGAAAATAAAAAAGTATGAGGAAGAAAATATAAATGATCCATGGTTCAATCTAGCAGACACAATTGCGATTAATATGTTGCTGTATTCCTTCTCATCTTAGTTTTAGACAGTTGAGATCATATTATAAGCACAGTTTGTGTCCTGTTTTTGTTTGTTTGTTTCTTGTTTTGTTTTTAATCCTCATCTGAGGATATTTTTCTATTGATTTTTAGAGAGAGTAGAAGAGTTAGGGAAAGACAGAAAGAAATATCAATGTGAAGCCTAACCGGTTTGGCTCAGTGGATAGAGCCTCAGCCTGTGGACTGAAGGGTCCCAGGTTCGATTCTGTTCAAGGGCATGTACCTTGGTTGCGGGCACATCCCCAGTAGGGAGTGTGTAGGAGGCAGCTGAATTGATGTTTCTCTCTCATCGATGTTTCTAACTCTCTATCCCTCTCCCTTCCTCTTTGTAAAAAATCAATAAAATATATTTTAAAAAAAGAAAAGAAATAGCAATGTGAGAGAAACACATCAATTGGTTGCCTCCTGCATGGGCCCGGACCAGGGCCTGGACTGGGGAGGAGCCTGCAACCGAGGTACGTGCCTTTGACCGGAATCGAACCCAGGACCTTTCGGTCTGCAGGGCGATGCTCTATCCACTGAGCCCAACCATCTAGGGCTTGTGTCCTGTTTGTTTGTTTTTTTAACTTTATTTTATATTGTGATTACTTCCCCATGCCATTACATGTTCTTTGAAAGTGACTGCATCAATTCTATTGTGTGGGTATACCACAATTTCAGCAATTCTATAGGTTTTTCCCTGAGTTGTTTGAATTTCTTGGATTAAAAAAAAAATCTCTGATTGTTTCCTTAGGTTAGTTGCCGAAGAGAAATTATTATCTCAGAGGCTATCAACTCACTGAAGCTCTTGATACAGAGGGCGTAGTTGTCCTCCGAGAGACTTTGCACTGAATTTTCTCACAGTTAATAGATGAGAATAACCATGGCACCAGGGCCTAGTGAGCACAAAAAAGCAATGCAAACCTAAACCAAAGTATCTTTGCCAACTTGATGAGTAAAACACCATATTTGTGCTATAATTTATCAATATTTGTTTTTTTCTATTTTTAATTTTTTTTATATTGACATTTTCCCTTATGATTAACTTTGACAACTTCATTGAGATAGAATTCACGTACCATGCAACTCGCTCACTTAAAATGTACAACTCGGTGGTTGTTAGTAAGTGCGCAGAGTACTGTGATGCCCGGTTTACTAGTAGTTGTTTACAGCAGGAATGCTTGTTGCCTGGACTGTGGGGGATGGGCGGCTCTCCAGGACAGAGGAGAGTGAGCAAGCATTTCTCAGGTGCCCACCATGTGCTTAGCAGTTAAGTGATTTCTATGGGCATAGATGGTCCCAGTCCTAGGGATTTGCAGCATAAAAAGACAGATAACATTTTCCGTTTGTTTTGACATTTTACCCCAGAATTAAATAATGAATCCTATTTATCATCCCAAGCAGAAAAGGACTGGTGAATACAGACTTTATTACCCAATCCCAAAGTTCATGAAACCAAAAATTGTCTCATGTTTGGTTTGGTAAACACATTCATTATACAATTTGAGGCTTTGTATTTTAAGGCCTAGAAAAGAATTATCAGTTTATCTCCCAAGGGCCCAAAATAGAAAATGTTTTTAAACATATTGTATTCCAAAATGTCTAATGGCAATATCCGAAGACCGTTATTCATTTTATTCCTATTTACTAGCTCTAAAAAGACTTCAGAATTACCCATGACTATGAGGCAACAATTTTAATGAACTCCAGGCTTCCCTTTATGAACCATTTCTTTGAGAGTTTGAAAATACCAGCTAAACGGTTGAGGGTTATAGTTTTGTGAAGCAGAGGAGTGGCAGGCAGGAATTGGGATGGAGAGCAGCAGCAGTATTTATTCTGTTAGGATATGGAAAGAAAGGAATTACCTCAGGTAAAATGATACTTTTTTAAAGGAGAAATTTAAAAAATTCACAAGTGTCTACTCTTGTGGGAGGCTAAGGTCACTTTTTAATCTAAATGGTGTTCCTGTCAGTGGAGTAGACAATTTTGTTCATATCCCATTGTTTTAATTATGGTTTAAATTCTTAAATGCCTGTCCTGTTTTGTCCTTGGACAAACCTAACGCTGCTTGGAAATTCCTGCCCCTGAATAGGTTTCCCTGTGGCCTTTATGGGTGGACATGGGCCTCAGGAGCTAGGCCCTCAGATCCCTGGCTGGGGAGAAACACCTCCTGAGGCCCAATGATGAGAGAGAATCATGGATCCGCTGCCTCCTGCACGGCCCCCACTGGGGATCAAACCCGCAACCCGGGCATGTGCCCTGACCGAGAATCAAGCCGTGACCTCCTGGTTCAGAAGTTGACCACTGAGCAACACTGGCCAAGCTCAAGGGGGGTTTTGAAAAGTCCTTTTTTTTCTGGAGCACATTTTGTAGCCTTGGGAGATAATTAACTTCCGGGGGTTGGGAAGGGACATGTTCCAAGCTTGGAGCCAAGCCATTTTTATTTTGCTTTTCCATCATCCCACCCCTTCCTCTCCTTGCTCCTTTGACTTGCTGTCTAGTCAGACTCTCAGTGATAGTCATGGTCAGGCCCAGCGAAACACCTACTCAGTGAAAACTTGTGCTGATCAGTTTATACAATTTCTACTTCAGATTGCCCCGACTCACCCTATACCATAGAAGGTTTGTATATCTTTCCTTCTTAAAAACTGCAAACAAAGATGAACATCTTGGGATCTGGCCTCCAAAAGCCACCAAGTTTAAATTTCACCCTTTGCCGGGCTCAGTAGCGGGGGAGAGAAAGATGCTGAAATTCCACTACCGTTTCCATCTGAATGCATTAGACGATGGATTTAGAAAATAACATCTGAACCTCATTTTGAAAATGGAGCTCTTCCCAAACCACTAGGCTGTGGTGGGGGCCTCTGCGGAGAAGCCTTGGTGTTAGCAGCGCTCGGCTGGGCTGGGCAGGGCTGGGCTGGATGGGGCCTTTCAGCGATTACTGAACCTCTGGAAGATTCTGCTCCCTGCCCACCAGCAAGAGCAACTCCTCTCCACCCTCATGTGTCCCTCTCCTCCTCCTCCGCTGCCGCTGAGTGTCCTTCAGAGCAGTGGTCGCCAACATGTGGTCCATGGACCACTGGTGGTCCGTGAGGTCCGAAAGGTTGGCGACTGCTGCTTTAGAACATTAGTCTCCTTCCTTAAGTCATTGTCACAATGCTGGGTTGGCTGCCAGAGGCTCAGCGAAGAAAGGTCAAGGGTTGGGCTCCCAAATGGAGTAGCGTAATAGGGCATTTAGGATTCTTGGAATTAATAGTTGATGAGGACTTGAATCTCATGACTTTCCCCCTGATCATTTCAACTGGCACTTTCCGCCCCCCACACCTATGAATACAACTTCCTACTTTGGAGTCACACTCCTCACAAATGTAATTGCCATCACTGTTACAAAGCAGGCGTTAAAAGTAAGCATGCAGTAACAGTCTATTCAAAGCCTCAGGATCTCATACTTTTATTTCAAACAAAACCAGTTTATCCATATGTGTTCACTACATAAAAAGCAGAGCCGTTCACAGACTATATTCAGGGGCTGCTAAGGACTGGAGCTATTCTCTAGGCTGAGGACTTGTCTGCTCCAAGGACCTGTTAAGTAATTCATTGTTTGCTGAAAATCAGCAAAGCAGATTAAGAAAGAGTACATTATTATCTCATGTGTAGATGCTTTCCTTGAAGGAAATTCATCTGTTGTGTGGGCATGGCATTTGGGAAGCTCCCGGGAATGTTGTTCTATTTATGGAAATGCTGACTTAACTTTGGTGTTTTTGATGATGGATGGGTGGTCAACAGCTCATGCTGGGGAGACAGCAGCCTGGGCATAGCGAGGCGATCGTTTCTATACGAGAACAAGTGAACAGACCCCTCAGAGATTCTGGCCTTATCAACCCCTTGCCACTTGTGGTGTGTGCTTTGACAACTCTTATTTCTAATTCTCAGTCTGAAACCGAAACTTCAAAAGCCCCTTTGAAGAACCACATAAAATTCTGTGTCTTATGGATATATGTTTAGTATATTTGCACACAGACAGAAGAAACAGTTACTGGATGTTGGGGGGAAAGTTCCTGAAAAGGGTGTCAATGGATCTTGAGCGTTAGAAATATTTTGTATATAGGATCAGGCCTGCGATGACTATTGCAACTAGATTTTAGGTTAGAAGTAATCTCATCCCCAGAAATTTCTGTTGAATGTTTCAGCGGAGCCGTAGCACCGAAGTCCCACCTCCCATTAGCTTCTTGGCTCAAGGGTGTGTTATGCACTAAGGATCGGATACATTGGCCTGGCATGTTAAACATTTTTATTCGCAGTAAGAACGAGGAAGTCTTTGTTTCCACCTATAAACTCACCAAGTGCCCATGCTTTTCAACATGCATTATAAGGCTGATTTATTTGCCCATTTGCTTGTGTAAAACAACAAACTGATGCTAATCTCGAGATGAAACAATTTTCCCTAACAGGTTATGTGGCTCATGAATTTATTTTGGATACAAGACCCTTCAAAAAGTCTGCAAATATTGAGGCTGTGGATGTGGCCAAGAGGCTTCAGGATTATGGTGAGTGGCCTCCTGGGAGTGACCCCTGGTAGGTGGCCGGCGGGGGGTAGGGGGGGGTAGGGGCGGGGGTAGGGGGACACGGACTGGGGCTTTTGACATTCACACAGATGCTGGAGCTGGCTGTGGACCACTTCCTGGAGGCACAAACCGAATGTGCAGTCACCACAGGAAACTGATCCGTAGGCTAAGTGGGGAGCCCAGGGTTCTAGGCAACCTTTGAAGTGATAGAGAAAAAACTCCCCCTTATGACTGCATTTGTACTGCCCTTTGAAAGATAAGTCATGCATCTTGACTCCAGGCAGCCAAGATGTCTGCATAGTTAACAAAATTAAAAATCCCAAAGAAAATGATTGTTGTTCTCTACCCATGTTTTTGGTAAATCTTATTTCTTTCCCACTCTTGGTACACAGAGAGGTCCATGAAGAGGCAAGGTGGTATAATGGGGGAAGAAGTGGAGCAAGTTACCTGTGGAAGTGTTAGAGACAAGTGGCATTTTATATTCATATTTACAACCATTTCAGGCATGACACAGCTGTTTCCGCTGCTTCTAGAGACGAGGAATAGGCATATGTTTTCACAGCGGTGACACAATTTTCTTTGAAGGATTTTAAGTGACGCAGGCCCTTTGTATATTAGTGGATGTTTGCTCAGCACAGCCCTTATTAAAATACATTTTCTTTTTTTTATATATATTTTTTATTGATTTTTTACAGAGAGGAAGGGAGAGAGAGAGAGAGTTAGAAACATCGATGAGAGAGAAACATCGATCAGCTGCCTCCTGCACATCTCCTACTGGGGATGTGCCCACAACCCAGGTACATGCCCTTGACCGGAATCGAACCTGGGACCTTTCAGTCCGCAAGCCGACGCTCTATCCACTGAGCCAAACCGGTTTCGGCTAAAATACATTTTCTTAGTGACATTATTAATAATATCAAAGACCCTTCAATTCTCAGAAAGGCTAAGTTGAAGAGAACTTTGCCTTTCAATGGATGTGGAGTCCCATCTTAATTTTAATGATGATTTTGAATGACTTCTTTTAATAAGTAAAATGAAAACTTTAATAATTTAGTAGGTTTACTACTGCATCTTAATGGGAGTCCCGTGTGTGTGTGTGTGTGTGTGTGTGTGTGTGTGTGTGTGTCTCATTCTCTCTCAAATGAATGATCTTATTATGCAAAGTTATACTGATAATAAATGGGAGAGCCAGAGAGTGGTTTCATTAATAAAATTAGCAGCTGCCTCATCAGAATCTCCTCACGACTCTTCCAATAACCTGACTCAGACTCCTGGCATCTCATGTCTGACTGCAGCAGCATTTGGAGGGAGAGAGAGAAGGGGCCAGGAGGGAGGTGGTAATTGAAGTTACCATCTAGTACTTCCAAACTTTCAAGTCCTTTACTATCTCCAGCCTTGATAGTGTTTTCCCACCCTCCTCTCCTCCCTCTCTCCCTCCCTCCCTCCTTCCCTCCCTTCTTCCTTCCTTCCTTTCTTTTTTTGTTAGTCCTCACCCAAGGATATTTTTCCATTGATTTTTAGAGAGAGTGGAAGGGAGGGGGAGAGACAGAGAGAAACATCGATGTGAGAGTGTCTCTTCCAAATTGGGAAGGTCAAAATTAATGTCACATGTTCTCCGGTCTCCCTTGCAGGATTTCATGCCCCTACCATGTCCTGGCCAGTGGCAGGGACTCTCATGATTGAGCCCACTGAGTCGGAAGACAAGGCAGAGCTGGATAGGTTCTGTGATGCCATGATAAGCATTCGGCAGGAAATCGCCGACATTGAGGAGGGCCGCATCGACCCCCAGGTCAATCCACTGAAGGTCTGTAGGCACTGACTTTATTCAAAAAGTCCCATAGAGGATAAAATGGTTGGGCCAGTGTGTCAGCAAGCTCCGAGCTCCCTCATCAGAAGATGATATTCTTGCCTAGAATCAAGGCCATTCTTCTGAGATGATGCATTCATTACTTGGAAGTTTAAATCTTGAACATGGCTGTTACTCAAGTGTAATGTAGATATTTTCTATGTCTTAACGTTGTTTATGTCATTGTTTTGGGGGTTGTGGCAGCTACACACCACATGCACCCAACTGGTTGCCACAGAGGGAGCAGAGGCCTGAGGGCTCCATTTAGTTGAGGAAGTCTTATTCTGTGTCCCTGTTTGGTGCAATCCAGTGAGATTATTTACCTCACAAACTCAGGGTAAAGGTAAGTTCTTACATTAAAGACAAGCAGTTACCTCTTAGAACAACTGGATTGTTCCTTGAATGTTTTATAGTGTTTGTGGCTTATGTTGGAGAACAATTTGTTAGGCATTATCCTGCCTCTTCTACAATATGTTTATTTCATATCTAGTGAGAGCTCTAAGTTTCTCATTGGGTCCAGATATTAAGCCGGGGTAGCATGAATTGAGAACACCATGAAGGCTGTGGTTGTGTTGTTATGGCTCCAAGCCGGACAACACTTCTGAGATGCTGAGCAACTTTTAAAACTGCCCAGCAGAAGATGGAGTGCGGGGGCCAATGGGTGGCAGGAGAAGGCAGGTACGTAACTTAGTGTGAGTTTGACAGGGTAACGAAGGAAGACAATATGATCATTTGTACTTTTTTTTTTTTACTCTGGTTACTGCTGATTCTCTCAGGATTTAGGCTGTTTTTAAAATGACAATAGATGTCTAAAGGACATAATACTGTGTTACAAAAGCAAGTGGAGAATAATACTCATAGGATGATACATGGTTTAAAAACTATGCTATACGCTGTTTATTAATATACGCAATAATAATATAAAAACATGATAGGACTGGTGAACACCAAATTCAAGATAGTGGTCATCCCTGGGGAGAAGGGCAAACAATGAGGCGGAGAGGGGAAATCCAGGCAGCTTCAACTGCCTCCAGTGTTTTTTATTTTAAAAGGTTAAGCAAATATGACAAAATGTGGATTGATGTTGGTTAGTAGATGTGCTTATTATATTACCATAACTTTTTGATATTTGAAATATTTCACAATAAAAAATTTCCTACCAAGATTTCCTTCCCCCCAAAGTGAAACAAAACAACAGCCTCCTCTGTCCACGGGCTTCCGTTAGAAGCTCCCTGACGGGGGAGAAGGCGGTGTTCTGCTCTGATCCCTCTCCCATCCGTGTCTGTCCCAGATGTCTCCACACTCCCTGACCTGCGTCACATCCTCGCACTGGGATCGGCCGTATTCCAGAGAGGTGGCAGCCTTCCCACTCGTAAGTTCTCCTCGGAAGCTGACTGTGCCAGCTGTGAGAGTGTCCACGTGCCTGCGAGGGTCCATCGCCTACTCGGAGGGGCTCCCACTCTTACAGTCTCATAGTAATTATCTGGGGGACACATTGTGAAAGGTGGGCCCTGACAAGGGAAGTCCTCGGAGTGTAGACGTCTCTGAAGTCAGAGTCTGAGAATCTGCCAGGGCACACAGTGGAGGAAGTCCCAGTAGGAGACCTTGTCAAGTAGATGTTTTCTACCACCATCCAATAGTGAGATGGCTCCAAATGCAATTATTTCTTTTTTAAAAAAATGTATTATGTCACATTTTAAAAAATATACATATTTATTGATTTCAGAGAGGAAGGAAGAGGGAGAGATAGAAACATCAATGATGAGAATCATTGATCGGCTGCCTCCTGCAAGCCCCCCTCTGAGGATCGAGCCCACAACCTGGGATCTTTCAGAATGCAGGCTGACGCTCTATCCACTGAGCCAAACCGGCTAGGACTATTTCTTTTTCTTTTATGGTTCTTGTATGAAGGAGAAGATGCTGTATAGTTTGTCTGATGGGACGAGAACAAGCTTTTAGTTTCTTATACTTTTGTTTGTTTGTTTGTTTTGTTAATCCTCACCAAAGGATATTTTTCCATTGATTTTTAGAGAGTGGAAGGGAGGGGGAGAGACAGAGAGAGATCTATGTAGAGAGACACATCGATTGGTTGCCTCCTGTATGTGCCTCGACCAGTGCCAGGGATTGAACCTGCAACCAAGTACATGCCCTTGACTGGAATCGAACATGGGACCCTTCAGTCTGTGGGCCGACACTCTATCCACTGAGCCAAACCAGCTAGGGCTAGCTTCTTGTACTTTTTGAGTACTTGTTGGGCTAGTGGTATACTAGGCTGTGGGAGTATCATGGTAATATCCTCTCACAAGATAAACCTCTCAAAATATGGCAGAATATTTTTTTCATCCTTTGTTCTTACAGCCCTTTGTGAAACCAGAGAACAAATTCTGGCCAACCATTGCCCGGATCGATGACATCTATGGCGACCAGCACCTGGTCTGTACCTGCCCACCCATGGAAGTTTATGAGTCTCCATTTTCTGAACAGAAGAGGGCCTCTTCTTAGTCTCCCCCTGAGTCCAAGTGACTGATTTGATGCCTCTCTCTGGAGCATGGAGCATTTGATAAGCAAGAAATATTTCATCACCTACCCCAGACTCAAGCAGGGGTTTTATATACTGTGTATATTTTTGTAATCTCTGTCAAGGTAAATGTAAATACAGTTAGTGTGGTGAGTGGGAGCTCACTGTTGGAAGACTGATTTGCTTCCATGCCTCTGCCTCCACATGTAGCAGTTGATGTTCAATTTGCCTTGATTGGTGGCCATTTTTAGTTTTTTGCATAGAAAATTTGGGGTGTGCTCGGAACTTTAACTTTCAATGGAGCAAGTTCACAGACATTGTAGAGGCTATACTGATAGACATATTTTTGTTCCAAATAAGTCCTTATGGACTGTGCCAACTGTGGGAAATCCCAGGGCAAATGTTTACATTTTGTATACACTGCAGAAATCTTCCTTCCAACTAATTTGCCTAATCAATAATAGCATTTGTTTTCACTTTTTTTTATCTGCAATTATTAGTGTTCTAATAAAAGCGTTTCAATTTGAAGAATGCCTTCTTGATCCAGTTTTCATTCTTATGTCCATGTCCAGGTTCAGAGGGATTTGAAGGGTAAGGAGAATACCTAACCCACTAACCACTGTTCCGTCACCAGCTTTGTCTCTGGCTGGCTAAAGAAACAGTGTGTATGCCTTGGTTAGCACTTTGGCCCTTTTTGTAAGAATTGTGTTAGGTTGCGTGTAACTGAAACCCAACTACAGAAGTTTAATCAAATAGTTTGTTTTTTCTTGTTTAACAGTAAGTTCAGGGGTAATAAGCCAAGGGCTAGTGCTCCTTCGGTCTTTCTGTTCTGCCTTATTTGGTGTATAGTCTTCCTCCTCATAGTCCTGGATGGCTGCTGCATATCCAGGCATCACTGCCATTCCAGATAGGAAAAGGGGGAGAAAAGGAGAGACAAAAGGCAGATGCCATCCAACTTGGCTTCTTCTGAAATGCTTTCCAAGAGGTTTCACCCAGTAACTTCTGCTGACTTTTAACTGGCCAGAACTGGTTCAAATTGCCACTCCTAGCTGCAAGGGGTATGGGGAAGACTTTTAGCTGGGCATGTTACTGCCCCAAAGAAAACCAGGAGTTTGTTAACTGAAGAAAAGGGGAAGAATGGGTTTCGGGTAGGCAAGTAGCATGCCTGCCACAAATAAGTTTCTCCTAGAAATAGCAAACACTTCAGATGGTCTTCCCTGATAGTTATTAAGCATGTGCTCTAGCCTGGCTACTTGGTTCCTCGTGTGGCAGCTGTTATGATAGTGATCTGGACAAAAGTCCGAGCGCTCTATTGAATGTTCTACAAGTGGCCCACTTACTCTCACACTTTTAAAAAAAGTTTGTAAAACAATTTATTCCAGCCTAACTAAGCAGTAGAGAAGTGTTGGGACCCATGGCTCCTTTTTAGCATACGTTTTTATTTGTTGATTGCTTTTAGAGAGAAGGGAGAGAGAAACATGGACTGGTTGTTCCACTTATTTATGCATTCATTGGTTGATTCCTGTATGTGTCCTGACCTTGGATTGAACCCACAACCTTGGTATATTAGGACAGCACTCCAACCAACCGAGCTACCTGGCCAGGGCTAACAAAATACTTAAGTGATTACTGTCTATGGAGTACTTCTAGGAGTCAGGTACTATTCTAAGTGTTTAAAATATATTATCTCGTTGGAACCTCAGACATTCCACTTTTACACATGAGGGGAGTGGTATGGAGAGATGCGTAAAGTCACACAGCTGGGGAGAGGGAGAGCCAGAACTTGAACCAGGCTGAACAGCTCCAGTGCCCACCGAGGAAAGCAGGCTGCCCCACTGCCTGGTCACTGCCAACCGGAGACTGCCCTTCCTGTGCTGAAAACCAAGCTCTCCACACAGGCTGTCCAGGGCTGGGTGGCCCCTCCGAGGAAGGACAAGCATAGGAAAACAGATTGTGGAGGTGAACAGCAGTTTTCTAATTTCTTCGCCAGGCTGTAAAGTGTTAGTGGTTGAATGAAAAAGTTGCTTCCCTAACGGCTCAGACATTGCTTGCCCCCAAAATATATCAGAGGCAAACGCAGGTGGCTAAGAGTCAAGGTGGACTATTTTTTTGTTGTTGTTAACCCTCACCTGAGGATATTTTTCCATTGATTTTTAGAGAAAGTGGAAGGGAGAGGGAAAGAGAGAGAGAAACATTGCTGTGAGAGAAACACATCAATTGGTTGCCTCTTGCACAAGCTCCGACCAGGGCCCGGGCTGAGTAGGAGCCTGCAACCAAGGTATGTGCCCTTGACCGGAATCGAACCCAGAACCCTTTCGTTCGCAGACCAACGCTCTATCCACTGAGCCAAACCGGCCAGGGCTCAAGGTGAACTATTTGTCCTTCACTGTTAAGTCGCTCATGTGTTTACCTGACACGAGCCCGACGTTGCCCCCTGGGTCTTTCCTGTGTGATATCCTTCTCCTGGACCACTCCTGGCCACCTTTGCTTTGCGGGCTCCTGTTTGTTCATCTTTCAGCGTCTCTCAAAAAGTTCTTCCATGCACCTCCGTGAAATGGGCCCTGCTATTTTCTATCTTGGCACTCAGTTTGTTTTCCTGTACTTTTAGCACAGTTAGTACTTATTCTGTTTCCCTGGCTTCTGTCTGCCTCATTAGACCAAGTTCCCTGAGAGCACGGACCATATCTCATACATCAGTGGATTCCCCATGCTACCTGCAGTGTGTGTTCAACAAACACAAAGAAATATGAACTGAATGAATACAGGGACGCTGTCACCAAGACCAGTATTCCTAGTGCCTTCTGTGAATCCTGTTCAAGCAAAGAACAAAATGCTGGGCCCTGAAACAGTGTCTCTGGACAGTGTAGGATGCCACCCCCCTCCCTTTTTATTGTGGTAAAATATACATAACAGTTGCCATTGTATTACCCCTTTTTCTGCAGCTTAGTGGCATCTAGGACTTTAACAATTTGCAGGATGTGCGTTTTGAACAGTTTGGAAGACGAGGGGTTTGAGGTAGACACACTCTCCTCCTCTGCCTCGGTCACCCCCTCTGCCTCTTCACACCCTGGGAGAGGCCGCAGGGCACTCTCAGAGCAATCCTTGGCAGAAGGCATGGGCCCCGTCCAAAACCCCGTGAAAGCTCCTTACAGGGGCCATGTTTTCCAATGACACTGGTGCCTTTCATCCAAATAAAGGATGTAAGTGCCACTGTTGGGCGCAAGAAGCCCTCTGAGGCATGTAGTTTAGAAGCTGAGATGCTAGTGCTTTTAGCGGTTCCCAGGGCTCTAAGACAGACATTTTGGCTCAGACATTGGACAGGCTCAGAGATGCTTCCCAGGGCAGTGATTTTTCAAACCTTTGTGTGTCTAGATCACCGGGAGGGCTTGTTGATGCAGAACGCTGGGCCCAGGCACCAAGTCTGATTCAGTAGGTCTGGGGCAGGGCCAGTTTCCATTTCTAACAAGTTCCAGGTATTGCCTCTCAGCTCCCTTTGTTCACATTTCAAGGAAATTTCCAGAACTCTTAAGCCTTTAAAGGACGATGAGGGTGGGAAAGATGCTGAACTTAGTCATCCTTGTATTTTTTTAATATATATTTTTATTGACTTCAGAGAGGAAAGGAGAATCATCAATGATGAGAATCATTGGTTGCTGCCTCCTGCACGCCCATAATGGGTACCGAGCCCACAACCCAGGCATGTGCCCTGACCGGAATTGAACCTGGGACCCTTCAGTCCACAGGTTGACGCTCTATCCACTGAGCCAAACCAGATAGGGCCACCCTTGTATTTTTTATGCAAATCTTACTATTTTGAGAGGAAATCCCTCTTTGCTGGTTTTGGCTAAGGCTCCTAGGGCTGGAGGAGACTGTGTGAGCCGGTGCCACTGCGCTCCAGCCTCGCTCTCTGATCTGCTACCCTCACTCCTGCCAGCACTGAATCAAGGAAGCCTTTTATTTATTTATTTTTTAGATCAAAATGTCAGTTTTGGGGGGAATAAAGCTGATTGGAGACTGCTTTTTTTAAGATCTCTAGCCAGAGGGCTTGCTCTCCATTTTGCCCTTGATGCTTCAGTCTAAGCCTGGACTCCCACCCCAGGGAGTCTGTCTGTGACTACACTGACCCAGGATCGCTGCCCTGCCAACCCCAGGTTTCCTGGTGCTGGTGCAGTAACATGGATGAGCGGAAGCCATCAGCCACCTTCTTTATGGAGAGCAGGCAGAGGCAGGCGTGTGACATTGGCTGAGGCCGTTCCACAAAGGAAATAGGAATCCAGGAAGCAGGAGTTGGTGCCCAGCGTGGACCACACTAGTCCTGTAAATCCGGTTATTTTCTTGCTGGGGAGAGTGCAGGGTCGCAATGAGAATACTCTTTCTGTCGTCAGACTGCTTTTGGTCATATCCCAGCTCCCCTATATCCTAACTGTCTGATCCTGGAGAAGATAATTAACATCTCTGAGCCAAGACTCCTCATCTGTGAAATGATACCACCTACAACTCCCAGGTGAGTATTCAATATACTGTTTTGAGCAGTGCCTGGCACAAAGGGAGTAAATGTTAGCTCTCACTATTCTCACCCTCACTTAGGTCCTTGTGTTCTATACTGCACCTCCCTGCACTCCTTGCCCCAGGGCAGGAGCCCGACCCTGATCTGATGTACCTCGCATTCAGACCATCTTCCCTTCCTTTGTTTTCCGTTCCTAACGGTCCCTTCCCTCTGCATTGCCAGATGAAGTGAAAGGAACATGGGCTGTGACTTCACACAGATACGAATGAGAGGATGAGATTCTCGGGTAGGGCCTGTTGTTTTGAGACAATAGACAAAATGCTCTTATCCTTTCTGCACTTGTTTCTTAAGGTATAAAATAGCAATAATGAAAGAACTTACCTCAATCAGGCTTGTTATAAGGATGAAATGACGTGATAACACAGAGTACTTAGCACAGTGTCTGGCACCAGGAATCACGACCTTATTCAGCAAACACTGACTGAGCCACTATGTACCTACCAGGTAAACAGGAAAGATGAGGCCTTTCACGGAGCACCAATCCCAGATGGGTAAACAGACAACACATACATTAAGATTTCACAATGTGAAATGCTCTTTGTAACACAGAAACTACTGTGGTACCTGTGTCAGGGTTGGGACCCCTTTATATGAGGTGGGCAGGGAAGGATTCTCAGAAAGCTGCCTTTTAGGAGAAAATCTGAACAAAAAGAAGCCAGCCATGACTAGGTGTGGGGGAGGGGAGTTATTTAGAAAGAGAAGCATGTTTAAAAATTTTAATATCTGCATTTTTTTTAAAGAGCCAGTTTTTCTTTTTTTAAAATATATTTTATTGATTTTTTACAGAGAAGAAGGGAGAGGGATAGAGAGTTAGAAACATCGATGAGAGAGAGATCAGCTGCCTCCTGCACACCCCCTACTGGGGATGTGCCCGCAACCAAGGTACATGCCCTTGACCGGAATCGAACCCGGGATCCTTCAGTCTGCAGGCCAACGCTCTATCCACTGAGCCAAACCGGTTTGGCTTAATATCTGCATTTTAACATTTAT
This sequence comes from Myotis lucifugus, assembly GCF_000147115.1. NCBI lineage: Eukaryota > Metazoa > Chordata > Mammalia > Chiroptera > Vespertilionidae > Myotis > Myotis lucifugus. The sequence goes on along the minus strand of NW_005871581.1, from coordinate 458,025 downwards.
TTTTAATCTCATATGTAAAGGGTTTTAAGAATCCCTGAGAAATAGGGAGGGGAGGAAGATGAGGAATGAAAGCTGGGTTTGAGGCAAGGTGTGCAAATCTTGCTGGGAGTCAAAATGGGGAGGGGGTGTTTGAGCCTAGAGTCAAGATCATCGAGAATAAAATTAGGGTCCAGAGAAGAAGGGGCCCCTGACTCAGGTGGAAGGCTTTGAGGAAAAAGGGGAAAAGGTGTGTGTGAGTGTGTGTGGGGGGTGTCCTTGTGTCAGGAAGGGAGGAAGCATTTGTAAAGGAGGGAGTAGGAATGGAAGTGGGAGAAGATGCAGGTTATGAACAGGAAAAAATGGGAGAGGAGGAGATAAGGGCCTATGGTGGGAATGAGAAAGAATTAAGATGTGAAAGTGGAAGAAAAATGATGGCAGATGAAAGAAGTCAGGAAGTGGGGGGGGGGGGGGGACACAAAGCCAGAGATGGTGGGAAAAGGCTGTTGAGGATGGGATGAGAAGGGGGTCAAGAGCATGAGCAACAAGCCCAGGAGAAGTCTCCCTCAAATCAGGACGGGAGAGATCACAAGAATGGGAAGGGAGATGATTAAAAAGTCAGCTTAAGATGGCAAAGGGAAGGGGTAGAGGGCAGGAAGAGGTCCCAAGTTTGAGAGGAGGGCAGGCAAGGGAGAAACAGATCTGGGATCCAAGTCCTTGGATGAGAAAGAGAACAGGGAGCACCAGACAATAGAGCAAAGGCCAGGGAGTGGGCTGGCCCGTCAGTAAAGGGGCCGAGGGAGGACCCCAGGCACAGGAGGGAAAGGCATGGGAGGGTAGGGTCCTGAGAGAAAAAGAGTCAGGGAGCCTTTTTTGGAAACCAACCAGGCAGAATGATTGACCTGAGGGGACCAAGTGGGAGGGAATGCCAATGCCAGGGGTTAGAATGTCTTGGACGTTGAAAATTGAGTCCGCACAGCAGCAAGCCCTGAGGACAGGGCTGGTGGACACTTCCCAAGACCACAGCGGCCGAGGGGCTGGAGGACCCACTTGTGCATTACTGCGATGCGTGTAGGCAGGCTCCTGAGTGTGACTAATGTGCTTTTCCTTCCTTCTGTTCATGTGTAATTCCAGTGCTGGCTTCACTGAGTTCTTGGTTTCACCTCCCACCCCAACTCCTCTAGTCCTCCCAGCCTGGCCAGGCTCTAACTTCCCAACCTTCATCCCTAGAGCTTTTCCCTAGTCTCCTCCACACCTTTCATACATACAGCTCCCTGGGGATGGCCGTAAGTCCCCAATATGAAAGTTACAATTCTGGCTGTCAGATCACCCACCCCAAAGTTTGTTTGGAAATGTAGTTAATTTGGAGATGGAGGTTTCTGGTGCATGGAAGTGGCAGGGTTAATTGGTGCCTTTTCCATACAAGAGTGCTGATTGATTATGGCTTAATTGGCTTTATAGGCTAATCTGGGAATCTAGCCATTTCCTCCATATCATTTCCTATAGGAAATATTTGTACAAACAAGATCATTTCATTTTTAACCTACATTAAGTCACAGGTCATGGATGTCATTATTTTACAAATTAACTTCAATGACGCAAGTTGGAGATGGCCTGCAATTCTTCTGAATTCAAAAGAATTGATGGATGGTAGAAGAAATCAACTCTAAGCTATTTCTTTAATGTGCCGACAGGACTTTTTGGATGTCTAGACCTCTCTTAAGAGGTTAGGGTTTTCAAAACTGATGCAAGAGAAAGAGAAATTTTAGTGTGCTTTTGATCTGATTGTGCATTGTGCTTTAACATTATCAGTAAGTATGTTTGTATGGTTCGAATGTGACATTTTAAATTTTCTACAAAAGCACTTCTGAAGATCATCAGAAAAAAACAAAGCCTTGGTGAGATTTAAGTACTTTAAATAACAGCCAAACTCCCCAAACAGGGTGGAATCCCAGGGCACCAGGAGTGATGTCAGGCATCCTAAAAAAATGCAGACTTCCCGCCCCAACAGTGCTGCCACTGGGAACTTGATCCAAAAGTGTTCCTCTCTGCAGTAGGAGCAGCCACGGTAGAATTCTATGCAAACAGATTCTTTTTAAAAGACTGGCATAAGGAATGGAAAAAAAAAAATAACTCACTTCCATTTAATACTTTTTATCCAATGTGAACTGCACAGGAATATGAGTTCCTCAAAATAGAAGAACTAAATGCTTTTATTGGTTAAAAGAAGCTGCTTCAAATGCATTCCAAAAGACAACGAGGAAAATACTTTCCGTGGAAGGAGACAGTTGGGTAGGCTGTTAAATAAACTTGCAAATAGCGAAGGAGTGACTGTCAGATGTGATGCCAGCCATGTGGGGAGGCACGGGGAGGAGTGTGGCGAGTTAGCGCTACTTCTGTTTTGTCAAAAAGAGAGCCTTTCGTCTGGGACAGTGTCTGCCACTCAGAAATGCTGTTAATCTGAAGCCTAATGCCAGGCAGCATGAGGCAGTTCTGGAGGAGTGGCACAGTTAAGCAGGCTCAATACAGTCCTAAAACAATTTCATTATTTCCCAGAAATCAGTTTCATTTAAGAATGCAGCCCCTTGCCCTAACCGGTTTGGCTCAGTGGATAGAGCATCAGCCTGCAGACTCAAGGGTCCCAGGTTCGATTCCTGTCAAGGGCATGTGCCTTGGTTGTGGGCACATCCCCAGTAGGGGGTGTGCGGGAGGCAGCTGAATGATGTTTCTAATTCTCTATCCCTCTCCCTTCCGCTCTGTAAAAAAATCAATAAAATATATTAAAAAAAAAAAAAAAAGAATGCAGCCCCTGGTTGTTATAATTATGAAAATGAGAAGAGTCTCTGAAAGAAATAACGTGCCATACAACAACCATACATTTTTTTTTAGATGAAACTCAGTCGGATTGCACATTAGTTCTCTTTCAAAGTGCCCAAACCTGGTTTTCAAAGGGCAAAAGGATGTAATATAACTAAAAAATAAATAACACAGTGAAGCAGAAAATAACACACAGCATTGAGATTAAATTCTAAGTCTGCTGCTGACTGCTTGTGACTTAGGGTGAGTAACTAACTCTGAAACCACTACCTTATCTGTAAAATGGAGATAATACCATTTACTTCACAGGTTGAAAGTAGTAAGTGAAATAATGAATGAAAAGATACTGGTAGCATTTCTTTCTTTGTGGAGAAACTGGACAGGTATGTGAAATATTGCCATCCCTGGTTCAAAGACATGGATATGATGGTGAAACATCCCTCTTTCCCCCATTGAAAAATAGCAACAAAACCAAGCAGGGGGCAGGGGGCGGGGGTGTGTGTGGGTCGACCTATGAACCAGGAAGTCACAGTTCAATTCCCAGTCAGGGCACATGCCTGGCTTGTGGGCTTGATCCCCAGTGGGGTGTGTGCAGGAGGCAGCCAATGGATGATTCTTTCTCATTATTCATGTCTGTTTTTAAAAAAATGTTTTTGTTAATCCTTACCTGAGGATATTTTTCCATTGATTTTTTTAAAAGTTTTTAAAAAAACATTTTTATTGATTTCAGAGAGGAAGGGAGAGGAAGAGAGAGAAATATCAATGATGAGAATCAACGATCGGCTGCCTTCTACATGCCCTCTGGGGATCGAACCAGCAACCTGGGCATGTGCCCTGACCGGGAATCAAACCATGATCTCCTAGTTTATAGGCTGACGCTCAACCACTTAGCCACACAGGCTGGGCAGTGCTTAAGATTTTGTATTAGTTCTTGTTACCGAAAATCAAGAGCGAAAAATTGTGAAAAATATCTGTAGCAATACAACTAAAAAAGAACATCACTGAGAACCATCTACAATCTGGCTGAATGGTCATGTGCATGTTATATGCAATAATATTCTAATAACTATGTATAGTATCAGATTGGTAGATTTATCAGCGTGATCACTAGTAAGTTGTATAATGTCTAATCACTGGGTGTACACCTGAAACTAATATAATATTGTATGTCAACTGTAACTGAAAAATGACTTAAATTTTTAAAAGACTGTGTAATCTTGGATATTGAATACATGTCATCATACATTCGTCCAAACCCATAGAATGTACAATACCAAGAATGAACCCTAATGTAAACTATGGACTTTGGGTAATAATGACGTGTCAATATAGGTTCATCAATTGTAACAAATGACTGCTCTGGTGGACGATAAAGATAATAGGGGAGGTTGCGGAGGGAGCAAGGGATATATGAAAAACTTCTGTACCTTCCTCTCAATTTTGCTGTAAACCTAAAACTACTACAAAAAATAAAATCTCTTTAAAAAAAATACCTGTATCAATAAAAACGTACAGTGAAATACTCTGGAAATGACTGATTCTTAAACACACATACTATAAGCCAGACAAATGTAAAACAGTGAAGATGAGCTATTTTGCTGGTCATAAAATATTTATTAAGGTATACTTTAGGGAGCAGTGAATATAAAATTTAGGATCACAATATGAAGCAATTTCAGCCCTCTCAAAAGTCAGCCCAGTCCTCAATGCTCTACAGATGTAAAACCACTGGTGAGACTCAATAAAAGCAGTTTGACTAGTACAGAAGATGCTTTTCATAAACAGTTACAAGTAGAGCATCCGAATACTTCTTTTAAGTGCAAAACCACACATTACAATGCAGCAACAATGCATTCATATTGTTCTCATTAGTCATTAGTAGTCAACTTGCATAAAACACCAGAAAAAAGCACAATGGAGCTCACAAAATGGGCTAAAAAATGAACTTGTTCTTGTAAAACACACATTGTAATGGAAGATATTAAAAATGTATTTTGCACACTACAGAAGCTGCATTCATTCCAATGATCTCAAGTGTCATTTCCTTTTCTGTAAAATCAAATTACATGAACCAGGCACAACTAATATCTGGGAGGCAGTGTGTAGCTAAAATTTCATTTAACTAATTATTCAATGATTTAAAAATTCCCATAAATCTTTTCTGTCCTGAGGTAGTTGCAAAATAAATCATAACTTGGATATCAACTAGAGCTGAGGCTTTAACTTCTACTCATTACAACTAGTTGTTACTGACAGGAACTACCTTTTGATATTTAAAAGACAGTTGAGAAATGGGCCTCTTACTACACACACAAGATGATGGCTATGTAGGAAAAGAGGATTAGCTGCTTCAGAACATGAGAGATATGGTCCACCATTGCTTCCATCCCTACCCACCCCCAACCACTTTAGATTCTTTATTGTCCAAAAAAAATCACCAGGAGCAACACAGTGGAAGTAGACAGATCATCGTCCTTTGCTGTAGCCAGGGAAGAAAAGGTCAAGTAGAGTCTGCAGGATCTCATTGGGAATCATGATGTAATTCTGGCCAAGATCATGCCGGCAAGCAGGGCAAGAGAAAACTTGAGCCTTAAAGGAACGCTGTAAACAATCCTAAGGTAAAACACAAAACAAAAACCCAAAAAATACACCCAATTTCATCTGGTAAAGCATGTAGAAAAGGACTCAAACAATTTATGCTTTTAAATAAGAACTAGAAACTTACTGTTTAGCAACAAGAAAAACATAAAAGATGAATACCAATAAAGGCCTGAATCTATACTATGAACACTAGTCTAAAGACATGGCTTTAGCTCTACCTCTAGCACAGCAATTTCAACTTCCTTTTTCATCTCATGGCACACATAAACTAATTACTAAAATTCTGCAGCATACCAAAAAATCTTTTTGCCAATATGACAACAAAACAAAAAAAATACTTTTTTTTTTATTTATAGGGAGGAGGGAGGGAAGAGGTAATATAAGTACCTATCCTTATTGCTCCCAAGAGACTTTTTAAAAAATCAGGTGCCTATACTTGTCTAAGGAATTCTGGTACCAAGAATTAACCAATCTGACGCAACCTTATTATGCACGTGACCAATAATATGCAAACTCTATTATATAACCTATATATTATTTATGATTTGAGACAGAGCATTCATATTGGATGGCTATTGTTGTGTTGGCTGTTGGCATTTTTTTATTTTGGTTGTTGTCATTTATTTTATTTGACAATCTAAGGAAAAAGAGGTCAGTGCCCCAACCAAATAGTCAGGTATTGCACTTTTTAAAAATTCTTGCAGCACACCAATTGAAAATCACTGTTCTAGCACATACTGTGAGTTCAGGTAAATGATTTAACTTTTGTATGCTTTAATTTCCTCATCCAGTAAAATGAGGGTGTTAAAGATTATGGTTCTCACTAGCCTCATCTTCTAGGTTGGATTTTAATCCTGTTCTTTTCTGATAGAGCACTAAAGAAAAAAAACCTCAGGATTCCCCGGCTTAGAACTAATCACTTGACTTATAATGTAATGTGTGTTCCAAAAAGATTTTAAAAAGAACTAAATCTATTATACAGTTAGCCAGCTCAAGGTCAGGGACAAAGTTATATGTGGAAGGTTTATTTCCATTTTACAAAAGAAATTCAAGTTTGGAACTTAGGTCAGGGCACACAACCACCAAGCAGTAGAGCAAGATTCCAACCTTGTTTTTACTATAGCTCAAATCTCCCTTTCACAACCCAATATTCAACTCCTCTGGGCATGCTGCCAGATAGAATCCGTTTTAGATCTCCTTACGTACATGCAACTATTTCAGTTTGCACTAAACTATACAAAACATATAAAAGGTGTAAGAAAAAAAGCAATGATACCTTTTTCTTTTCTCCATTTCAACCCCTTCCTAACAATGCCAAACATGATAGAATACCTCAACTACATATATCTGATTTACTATTACTATCTAATTAAAACGCGCACTTACCACTAAGGTGTAATTAAGTGCTTCTGAATTGGCAAGGTTCTATGATTATTTTGTTTTATAGAAAAATGCTTCTTCACATGGTAAAAGCAGTTTTGGAGGTTAGTGTGCCTTCTGGCCTAATAAGGGAAAACGGGAAAGGAATTCTACTTACTTTACAGACATTGTGGAGGCAATCTGTTGTTACAGGCTGGTAAACTAGCTCTTGGCAGCAGACACACATAAAGGATTGTTCCAATTTTTTCAGAAAATTCTAGATGGTACCCAAAGGGAAGAACAAATAGGTTAGCATTTCATAACATATTAATAAAATTCAAAATGATTTTTTAAAAGTGTCTTGGTTACATTTAATGGTTTTATAGTTAAGAAAAAAATCAAGTAGTGATTGCAATGATTAGCAAACATGCCATAGAAACAGGAAAAAACCCATTTCGTAAGATAATACACATTAGTTTTAAATCTCAGGATTGGGTTGGAAAGGTTGCAAAGTCAAACATGTAACATTAAAATATAAATGCCGCCCACCCAAACCTCACGTTCCAGAGATTATTATTTTTCACTGTTAAAAAATATTATGGCTCATGGACACACACAACAGTGTGGTGACTGCAGGGATGGGAGGCTGGGGGTGGTGGAGGTGGAAGAGGGTATATGGGGGATAAATGGCAATGTAAAAAAACAACAACACAACAAAATAAAGAAAAAAAATCACAGACAGCTTGTCTCAAGATCATTATATACATTTTTCAAAAAGCTATATGGTATTCCAGTATATAAAAATGCATTATTTATTCAATCTTTTGCTATAAAACTTGAATATTTAAGCTTAAAAAAAAAAAAGCAGTGCGTAATAATACTCTATAATATCTAAGACCCCAAAGAATCAACATATTTTCCTGGGACTATCTTCTGTAATGTTTTGCCTCAACCCCAAAATCCCGTATTTCCCTCATGCTAATGTTTACTCAAATTGGGACTAAATTATAAACATCCAATGGGTGTTCTATACTCTTCAAACGATTACTCGTTCCATTCTACCCAAACTTTTTGTTTCTTTTAAACTAGGATAAGCAGTTTTTTGAATAGTCACAAGGATAATTCTCCATTCAGTTATTTTTAGTAGACAGGGAGTATATTTTATACTATTGTAAGAGAAAAGTAATATTTACAAGAATTTCAAGTAAAAATAAAAAATAAAAGATCCCAAAGTGTAAGACAAATACCATATGATCTCACTTACATGTGGAATCTAAATAAACAAACCTAACCTCATAAATATAGAGGACAAATTAGTGGCTGCCAGGGATGAGGTTGGGGGTAAGCCAAATGGGTGAGGAGAGTCAAAAGGTACAAACTTCTAGTTATAAAATAAATAACTCCTAGTGATGTGATATGCACCATAGTGACTATAAGTTAATAATACTATATTGCATAGTTCAAAGTTACTAAAAAAAAATCTTAAAAGTTCTCATCACAAGAAAAAAACTTTCGTTAACTATGTATGGAGACAGTTTTTAACTAGACTTACTGTAGTGATCATTTTGCAATATATACAAATACCAAATCATTATGTTATATACAATGAAACTAATAAAATGTTTTATGTCAATTATGCCTCAAAAAAAATCAGATGCAGTTTCAAAGTTATGTCTTGATACTAACTTATTTATAAACATGGATTATGAACGTCAAGTGAATTACCCACAAAGTATTATGCAATACATTAAAAGAATATACCAGTTCGGGGAGCTGTGGAAAAAACTATAAATTTAGTACCAGGTACCCTCTCCCTGACAAATGCCTTTTTTTAAAGACTGATATTTCCCTGGTACCTCCAGGGTGCCTATAATATGTACTAAAGGTATTTTGAATTGACACAATGTGCTAGGCACTCATTTACATAGCAGTGATAAAAAGGTCAATTCTCTATGCTCACAAAACTTTATATTCTTTTAGGAGAGCAAAATAAAAAAATAAATGAAATTTCAGATAGTAATAACCGAGGAAACAAAGCAAATTAAAGCAACAGAGTAAAGGGTGGCTACTTTAGAAAGGGTAGTCAGAAAGGACATCTCTGAGGAGTGTAATACTATTGCAGAGACAGAATATGAAGGAGCCACAGGAAGATGTAGAGAAGAGAATTTCAGCATGTAAAGGTCTAGTAGCCAGAATGGGCTGAGTGTGTTAAATAACAGACATCAGTGTAGCCAAAGCAAGTTGGGCCTGAGAGAGCAGCAAGAGGAGACTGCAGAAGTAGGTAGAGATGACAGGTCATGTAGGACCTTGGGAAGGTGTTTGGATATAAATGTATATATTATATGTACATTTATTTAAAAGTCACCATGGCCAACACCTGATTTTTCCGGCTTAATAAATGTGTTTCTGGATTATCGGAAGAAAATAGGCATGCAAACTGCCCAGGGCAATAAATCAATAACAGTACATAAATGTCCAAAGTAATCACTAGAAGCTACATCGCAATCATCTGACCCAAGCAAGTAAGATCCTACCACAAGAAGGCAGAATGGTTAGGAGCTAGTGGTCCTGGATTGCGAGAGGGATATCCGACTGCCGGTTTAGGCCCGATCCCACAGGGGTCCCAGATTGGAGAGGGTGCAGGCCGGGCTAACACCCCCCTCCCCCGCCATGCATGAATTTTGTGCACCAGACCTCTCGTAAAGTATATAAGTGTCTAATCACTATGTTGTACACCTGACACTAATATAATATTGTATGTCAACTATACTTAAAAATAAAGTTGAAAAATAAATTAAAGGCATGTAATTATAATTTTTAAAAAATCTTTACATACTGGTCCTTCCACAAGATATGCAAGCACTTCATCCCATAGCTTCTGGTTTTGATGATCTTCTCTGATTAGATGCTGTTGTTCAGGGGTTAGTTGGAAAGCCTCAACTGCTTCTGCTGAATCTGCTTTGAACACCTTGGAGGTACTTTCACAAGCATCTAGATTAATTTAGAAATATATCAGTAGACTTATAAGTGGTTCTAAGCAGAACTATGAAACATTAGTTAACTGGCACCAGTAAAGTTTAGCACAAAGATAACCTGCATAAAGCAGCATCTAACTTCCCCTGGAGTGTAGGATACTGTATTTGCTGCTGTTTTGGTTGTGACACTACCAAAATACAATAAAAGTACCCCCCCACCCCCCACTGCTCTGCCACCACCCCTCTTCACTTTGCTTTTAATTTCTTACAAGTTTCTCAATTTAGTCTCTTTATGTTTCTCTTTATTAGAAACTGTATTAGGATCTATTTTCTGTAATCATTACCTACCATCATCTGGAGCTGGCCTTTTTGAGGTTTCCCCTGCCTTCTTTGACTGTCCTTTAGTCTTCTTCCCTTCCTTATCCGAAGGGTAACCTACTGGATACTGATGGGGGGAAAAAGTACAATGTAGACTTAAGCTTCACAGAGAAGGGGAATTCTAGGTCCTGGTGAGAAATTTAAAAAGGGAGAGAGGAGGAGTCTATACTTTCCCTAGCTGAACAACTTTATATAAAGGAAACAGACATTTAAAAGAAACAAAATTAAAGGACAGAAGACATTAAAATCCCCAATTCAGTGTAAAACCATGTAGTTTTGATTGTTAAGAAATTCCATTTGATAATACAGTGATCTTAGTTTCAGATCCAAAACAGGAGAGAGTTTACAGGAGCTATGACTAGGTGGCTTGAAAATTTTGAGGAAGAAAGAAAAGTGGAATCTTGATATGAAGATATGTGAAGATCAACCGCAGAGCACAATAGATGGTACTCACATAGATGGGATTACACTAAATTGTGGGGCCAATCTAAAAAACAAAACAAAAATCCACCAAAACATTAAGGGCCAAATTTCTTCTCTCTCAAAATTAGGGAAGGGGGAATAAAAGCTTTTAGAAGACTTCATACCACTAAATCATTGAATTCTTTATCAGCCAAAGATCAAACTTTAAGAAATAAATTCTACCTATTATGCTTGTATTTTACTGGCTAAGTTTTTTGTTTGTTTGGGACATGCTTTGTGATAACACTCATGTTTAAAGCTCAATATGTTTCAAGCCTCATCAATGATACATTAACTCATCATAGTAGATAGGCTTATATGCTTCCACTCACAGTTTCATGTCTAAACTATTTAAAACATTCTTTGATGAACAATGGATCTGAGAAAGTCTTTTAAAAATACAAAAGATTTTTTTAAATATCAGTTACAAAAAAAATTAGAGTTGACCCTTGAACAGCCCAGGTTTGGTTTGTGTGGGGGCTCACTTATATGTAAATTCTTTTCAATAAATATACTGGAAAATTTTTTGGACATTTTATTACACAAATTGTTATATCTCTAAATAGATACAAATTTCTTTTTCACATTATCTTTTTATGTTTCATCTCTACTGTTAGTAACACATATTGTCTTATATCATGTAAGACAGTGGTTCTCAACCTTCCTAATGCTGTGACCCTTTAATACAGTTCCTTATGTTGTGGTGACCCCCAACCATAAAATTATTTTCGTTGCTACTTCATAACTGTAATTTTGCTACTGTTATGAACCATAATGTAAATATCTGATATGCAGGATGTATTTAGGCGACCCCTGTGAAAGGGTCGTTCGACCCCCAGGTTGAGAACCGCTGATATAAGACAATACTGATGTAGGTACTGACAGATAATTCATCTTATAAACAGATGATGTAAATCTATAGTATCATTAAATACAGTATTGTAAATGTATTTTCTCTTCTTCAGATTTTCCTTAATAACATTTTCTTTTTTCTAGTTTAATATAGTATACTAGAGGCCCGATGCACGAAAGTCATGCGAGGGGCTTGGCCCTTGCAGCCCTGGCTTTGTCCGGAAGATCACCTGGACGGTCGTTCGGCTGTTTGGCTGTCCGGTCTAATTAGCATATGTTTTTATTATTATAGATAATACATATAACAAACAAAATATGTGCTAATAGTCTATGTCAGTGGTCGGCAAACTCATAAGTCAACAGAGCCAAATATCAACAGTACAACGATTGACATTTCTTTTGAGAGCCAAATTTTTTAAACTTAAACTATATAGGTAGGTACATTGTTATTAACTTAATTAGGGTACTCCTAAGCTGGTCTTTGCTAAAAACGTCCTCAATCTGATTGAGGTACGTTCGCTGAGGTCCACCCCTTCCAACTCTCCCATCCACACTCGTCTTCTATACTTATTTCGTCTATCTCCATTCGTTCATCGTCTCTGTGTCCAAACCATCTCAACATACCTTTCTCAATCCTCGACACTACATCTTCTTTCACTCCACAACGTTCCCTGTACGTGTGTGCCCGCACATGGTATTTTGTCGAAGAGCCACACTCAAGGGGCCAAAGAGCCGCATGTGGCTTGCAAGCCGCGGTTTGCCGACCACTGGCCTATGTTATCAGTAAGGCTTCAAGTCAATTCCCTCATACTTCAAGTCAATTCCAGTAAGGCTTCTGGTCAATAGTAGGTTATTAGTACTTAAGTTTTTGTGGAATCAAATGTTATACATGGCTTTTTGACTGAGCAGGGGTTGATGCCCCTAACCCTTATATTGTTCAAGGGTCAACTGTATATTGGCAGTTATTTTAGCAGCTGATGATGAGTCTCACTTAAATAATGAATTCTATGATTTTAAAAAGAAAACAAAAACAGATACAGATTTGCACTAAATGACACACACTCACCTGCCTGGGTGGTCAGACACTTGCCCATAGTTCAGCCCCTACACATGCAGTGTGGGCAGAGCCAGGGAAAATGATAAAGCTGGTAGTCTTTACGGAAAGCACAACAATGGGGAATGATGGCGGATGAACTCAAACCATGCTCTGAAGTCAGTGTCAGGGACAAAGTCTAGGCAGTGCAGGGGGAATGTAGCCATATCATCCACTATGCACACAAAACCAACGAAGTCTTATATGAGTTAACAGCTGACATGGGCAAAGGGGAAAAAAAACATAACACTAAAGGTGGTGACAGGGCAGGGAAGCAGCTTTGAGGGGGAAGAGAGAAAAGGGGTGAGGAAAAGTGAGAAGGGTAGGAAGCAGACCACTCTAACAAGCCACCTCCCCCTTTCCCTTACCAGACACACCCCCTGTGCCATCTAGGATACACATCCCTTCTCATGGCTTCCTATACTTAAAGTTTATGTGTCCCTTTCCCTCATACTTCAAGTCAATTCCATATTGAATTGGAAATACTTTACTTTTCATTGACCAGCCCAACTTTTCCCAAGCACAGTTCTTGGTCTGAGGGCAGTTCGAATCTAGGATGCTACCTTTTACTGCTTTTCCTTCTGTATACTTGCATGATCTCATTCTTACACCTTACCATCACTGATAAACTGCTGTGGGTTATATCCAGTGTTAAGGTATGTCTATAGTAGAGGTGTACATTTTTATGACTATACAAGTAGCCTAGACAAATGTAACCTAACCTGTAAACGTAGGCATAATCTCCTTGACCGTTCTATTCCTTCTGAGGTCCAAGGAGCAGGTTCATCATCATCTCTTCTTAAAAGATAACGCCAAACCAAGAATCCATGGCTTGTTGATTTCTCTGGCCAGTATTTCACCACCTAAATCATAATATTTCAGTACTAGTTTCAGATTTAAAGTGTAAACTTATTCATAATGTCATCCTATTAGTGATTTAAACTAGCCAAAACTAAATGCAACTTCAAAAGGTACTTCTTTTGCTGTAGTAGCAAATAAAGAATATTCAAATTATTATTTTGACCTTATTTCTTATTAAGATAGTTCCTTTATAAGTACAGATTGCTATAAATTTGAAATACTAACAAGATTATGCTCATTAATAGAATTTTGCATAACGGTAAATAGAAATGGTGACAGTAAATGCCTCTATTTGTTTAAACAAAGAATACAACCTATTTAAAAATTATACTGTGCTGCTTGAAAATCGATTACAATTAAACTCATTCTGAAAGCTACATAAGAATCAAGATCTACAATGGCCAAGTTATTTAAATGGTTTTATCATAGAGAATATACTTATAAAAAGCTTAACCCCAAATATAGCTCTGCCCTTATGGTCTTGAAATTAGTCTTAAAAGAAAAGTATCAAAATTAAGGTCACTTTGTGTATCTGCTATATATCCAGAAAAAGTAGAAATACCAACTAAGATAGTCTACTGTTTCCTCCAGCCCACCCACAGTAGAGTAGTTCCCTGTGGTAACTCTGTCCTAAAAGCCCAGGAAGAATGACTAACAAGAGGTCATGCCAGATAGAGCACCTTATAAATGCCATCATATCTGTTGCCTTCTTCAGGAGCATATTTGCTGATCTTCCTCCCTTTAAAACTGCGTATCACTCTGACTGGCTTACCAGCTCTCCAATTCCGAGATTCTGCTCCAACTTTATCATCCAATGGAGCATCACAGTTTAGGGCCAATGCCCTAAAAAATAAAGCAAAGTCTTTATACCAAGTAATCTTTCTCCAAGTATATAATCACATCAGTAGCTCAATTAAAAGGTGAATTATGCCTTACCTGATGGTTAAGATTCTATGATTCTTTCCATATTATTCCAGATAATAGGATTATGCTTTCCCCCACCAGCAGAGAAGACAAATCAGTTTTCTGATGTCATCCCCAAGCCAGGGGATTGGTTCTCAGATAGCCTGTAGGGTTCTTCTGAAAGTAATAACATCTGTGCCACGTATAATAGAAAACAACTAGAAATACATGGAATTTTCTTTAAATAACGTTTGTTGAGGGAAGGGAAAAGTTGGAAAACTAAAGCAAGTGATTGTTGTAATAGTTATTTTTGATATGGGAGTGAAGTAAATCGCTGAAATAACGTAGAAAGAAACCCAGAAAAATACATTTGTCAGCAAGGTACAAATGACCTCTCTAGCTCCACTTTCCAGACAACAGAGATTCCTTAAAGTTTAGAAAATATTAAGAACAAGTTCAATACGAAAATATCCTTTAAAAACCTCCAGTAAAAAGATAAGTTTAAATAAAACTGAAGCATTCAAATGTCTGTGCTAACTCATAATAAAGACGTCTGGCTGCTCAAGATCAGTGCATTTTACTGATGACAAACGAATAAGCAGGAACACTAAGCTGGAAGCAGCACCTGATTTAGCTTAAGCTTCCTAAGTATGCGTACTCCATTATAATTAATCAGTAAGGTTACTAGATGTTAATCTTTCTTGGGAGAACTTAGTCCTGCCAAAAAAAAAGACCAAACTAGAATCTATGTAAAATTAGCATTTTTTTTTCTCCAAGACACCTACTTTCTAACTTAGGTGAAAAAAAAACCACTGAGAACACATCAGGTCAAAAATACATACACATAGCCTGACTGGCGTGGCTCAGTGATAGAGTCAACTTATAAACCAGGAGGTCACACATGGTTCAATTCCCAGGTGAGGCCCAGGCCCAGGCTGTGGGTTCTCTCTCATCATTAATGTTTCTATATCTCTCTCCTTCCCCATTCCTCTCTGAAATCAATATATTAAATATATATGTATAAATATACATATGTAAATAAATATATATATTTTTATATACAGTGGGGCCTTGACTTACGAGTTTAATTCGTTTCGTGACGGAGCTCGTAACTCAAATTACTCGTATGTCAAATCAAAAGTGAACGAGTGAAACACGTGATGCTGGGCTGATGTTGTGGCGTTCACTGTGACGCTCGCTGCGCCAACTAGCGGTGGGGTATCTGAAGCTGGTTTGTAACCCGAATTTTAGCTCGCAACTCAAAGCAAAAAATCGGCCGAGAGACGGCTCGTATCTCGAAAAACTCGTTAGGGGGGACACTCGTAAGTCAAGGCCCCACTGTATTAAAAGAATACATACATATACAATCTGGTGATACAAAATACATGTTCAGGGTATAGTTCTCTGTGCAGGCTCAAAAAATAGGTCTTAAGACTAAATGACAATCTACTAAAATAGCATTTAAAAAAATGTATCTTTATTGTTGAAAGTATTACAGATGTCCTCTTTGTTTTTTTCTACTAAAATATATCTTGAATAAAAAAAAACTAAAACAATATCTTGATCATAGTTATATTGTTAAAGTAAATGAACTTAAGAAAGTGTTTCTTAAACAAACAAAAACCACTTTTATAGATATGGCCAAAGAGTTAAAGCTTATTATGTTTTTTATCTTAAAGGGAGATACATTTCCTCTGGGAGGTAGAGGAAAACACAGGCAACGACTCTAGGTATAGTATTACATCTTTATGGACTATCTATCTCAATACATACTTCATCTTCTTAAAGAGCTAACATAAAGATAACTACTATCTTCATGTTAATGAGTGCAATGCTTTGGTGCTCACAGGTTCCTTCAGTCATAATGACTGCCACCACTAGCTGGCATTAACTCACTTCTAGCTTAACTTAAGTGCCAGGCTGTTCAAGTTATTGAAAAGAGTCCAAGACGATGAAACTAGCTAAAACAAGGCTCTTCCATTACTCTATCCACAGCTCAATTGGTTGTCTCTAACTAACCTGACAAAGGATGGCCTGGTTACCTTGCTATCCCCATCCTTTCAGTTTCATAAAGAGCAAGAGTTTAGAAGAAATAGGAACAAACTTCTGAAAAGCAGGTATCAAAGTACCTCTTAGCAGAGAAACAAAAATGAATTGGACTATATACTACTCAGGAAAGAGTATACTGTAGGTCAGAGCTAAAGGCCTTTCACCTAGTTTTCATGCTCACAAAACATACAGGTACCTTTGCCTAAGAGGTCTTCACAATGAATCACAAGGCATACTCAGAGCTAATTAACTGAATGGATATTAGAGTTTCTATGATATATCAATCCTAAAGTGTTTTGAGCTAATATTTCATTTTCACTACCTTCCTTTTAAAACATTTTTACTACTTGTCAATCATTTGGTAACAAGATTATAAACATGGTAAACAGGGTATACTTATTAGATTCTTCAAAAGCTTAAAAGAATCTACTGTGTACATTTCAAGTGCAGGTAGTTATGAAAGAAATCTCATTCAAACAAAATAATCTATCATTACAGGGAAAAATATAATTTTTAGATCTGACAACTGGAATAGCCTTTTTCAAATTTCAGATACATTTTCATTGACAAAAACACATAAAATCTAACTACTTTTAAGATCACTCCCCCTAAAGAGCTGCTATATTGCTAGAAGACTAGCTAGGGACTGGATTCCTGCCTCAGGAATGTTGCACCAGCAAATCTGATCTGTCTCCTCTGCTGGTTCAGTAAAATAATCCTACTGCCAGAAATAATATAGAAGGAAGACATGAAAATAGAATCTATATAACCTGGTATGCAACAAAGTCTTGAAATCATACTGGTATATTCTTTACTGCACACAGTAATCAGAAATTATGGGTACACTATATAAAACCGAGTGATTTAGATTCAAGAAAGCGAAAAATACTCACTTTTACTTAACAACCCACAAAATACCCTTATTAATATAATATAAAAAATTTAAACTTTATGAAATGATGACAAATTATCAGCATGACAAGTTATAATGTAGCTGTTGCTGTATCATGGTTTGGGTTACTAAATTTATTATTACTCATATTAGCATGCACTTATGAAAGAAAACATTTTGAAGTTACTACATTTTCTGTTCCCATGGAAGCTAGAATGTCATTAATATTTTTATAAAATCAAGGACAACACAAGGTGGCTTTTTTGTAATACCTTACAAGCATTTAGTTTAAAAAGATCACTTTTGTCACTAAATAAACATTCTCCTAACATTTAAAGAATCTTATTATAAATCCTAAAAACACCCTGAGTGTAATTCTGATTAAGCTATATGATGTGTTATTTAAGTGCATAAGTGTGGCTCCCTGTCCCACATTAGTGTCTCTTCTAAAAAAAACTTTGTCACTTTAAATGTGTGTGTGTGGGGAAAAAAGCGCAAGATAAATCTGTGGCCCTTGCCCTACCCGGTTTGGCTCAGTGGATAGAGCGTTGGCCTGCAGACTGAAGGGTCCCAGTTTCAATTCCAGTCAAGGGCATGTACCTGGGTTGCAGGCACATCCCTAGCAGGGAGTGTGCAGGAGGCAGCTGATCGATGTTTCTCTCTCATTGATGTTTCTAACTCTCTATCCTTCTCCCTCTCCCTTCCTCTCTGTAAAAAAATCAATAAAATATATTTAAAAATAAACATCTGTGGCCCTGGCCAGTGTGGCTCAGTTGGTTGGGTGTCAACTCATGCACCAAAGGGCTGCGGGCTCGATCCCAGGTAGAGGGCATGCAGAAGGCATCAATGTTTCTGTCTCTCCCTCTCTAATAATCAACTTAACAAGCTTAAAAAAAAGAAAGATAAATCTGTGTTCATAGAACATAACTCTGACCTGTGGGGTAGTAGATAAGCCACCTTGTCCTTGATTTTATTTAAGTTATATAGTCTTCTTTCTTTCAAAGGATTCAACATGTTTTCAAATGCAAAGTACAGCTATTAAAATTGGAAAATGTCATTTTAAAAATAATAATTTCAAGAAATAAGTTCGGATTTGAGAACAATTATATAATTAGGTAATGGGATTTTAATTTTAGATCTTTAACTTTCAATGTACGATTCTCCTCTACAGTCTAAGTTATAAATTATAGTCCTATAATCAAACATTTATACAAAGCCCATATTCTAAATAGTCTTTACAAACTCTAACAATAAAGAGTACCTGTTCATGTTTGTTAATGTCTGATCAGCTGATGGTGAACCAATTCTTTTATTACCAGCCAGGTTTTTACCACCACTCCCAGTGTATGTGAATTCATCACCTCGGTCCTGTAGAAGAAGATTTCTTCATCATTAAGACACCTAAACCCAAGTGTAATTTCATCAATTCTCATTTCAAAGTCAGAACACTGGTTGGGATGTTGTAAATTGACATGGTCTGCCAAGGTATCTACCAAAATAAGGCCCAATTCAAATGCAATCTTATGTATAGTATACTTTTAAGTATATACTTAATCTAAAAATCTCTTTTTAAAGTTACACACCTCCAAACAGGGCGATTCTCATAATATAAATATATATATATGTATATATATATATATGATCAAATAATCTATAAAATGTTACAAAATTAGCTCTTACGGGTTGGGAATATTATTTCATTTAACTTAGTGTTGTTAAAATAAACTTATCAATATTAGCTTGGAGTACCATTTTAAAAATTCTCCATAACACATTTATTATGTATTTATTATTTATTATACTACAGGCCCAGTGCATGACATTTGTGCAGTGTGTGTGTGTGTGTGTGTGTGTGTGTGTGTGTCTCCCTCAGCCTGGCCTGCGCCCCCTTGCAGTCCAGGAGCCCTTGGGGGATGTCCGACTGCTGTCTTAGGCCCACTCCCCACGGGCCTAAGCAGTCAGTCAGACATCCTTAGCGCTGCGGCAGAGGTGGGAGAGGCTCCCGCCACTGCCACTGTTCTCACCAGCTGTGAGCGGTGCTCCCCCTGTGGGAGCGCACTGACCACCAGGGGGCAGCTCCTGCATTGAGCATCTGCCCCCTGGTGGTCAGTGCATGTCATTGCGACCGGCTGTTCTGCTGTTCGGTCGATTTGTATATTAGCCTTTTATTATATAGGAGGAGGATATTTATGTATTTATTACTTCTGTAGATATGATTTGCCTACAATAAAAGATCAAAAGATTGGAAATGCTTACAAAATATAACATCTCCAGAGACATCTTAGTTGGCAATCTCTAAGCCTAAATAAATTATTCTTTGCATTATTTAATAAACTTAGAATCAATGGCATAAGACACTTCTTTAGCACTTTTTCTCCACAAATGTTTAATGTTTAACTAGTAAATATATTCAAAAGATGGGAAAACAGGAAGTGATAACACCCATCTAACTATTACTGGGTACGCATTTTTAGTTTTACAATTACAGGTTTATATGTTTCATATATTTAAGATAAGCTCTGATCCAAATCACAGAACTGTCTGCATCCTTATTATATGCCCAGGACAACATAAATTACTTCATTCAAAAATCAATACTTTCTGACATAAAATTATGCTATTATTTTTTCTATTTTACACCTGGGGAAACTGAAGTTTAGTGGAGTTAAATAATCTGGCCAAGGTCTCACACACAAAGGTCAGAGCCCAGATCAAAAAAACTTACTAATTGCTAAAAACATATGTTGAAGAGATTCCACTTTAGTTGGTTTGTTTTCTTACAGAGTCTTAAAAAAAAACACAAAAAACTAAGTGCTGATTTTAATAAGCTATATAACATTCTTTATATTTCTAAAAAATACTTAAAGATATAACTTCAAAATATGCATGTCAACTACCATACAACCCAGCAACTGTACTTCTGAGCATTTATCCCAGATAATTGGAGACTTAATCAGCAAAACAACAACAAAAACCGTACACAAATGTTAGAGTTTTATTCATAATAAATAAATGGTAAATAGGTAAATAGATGTTCTTCTAGAGGTGAATGGTTAAACAAACTGTGGTACACCTGTATCATGGACTACTACTCAGCAATAAAACGAATGAAGTATTGATACATGCCATAGTTTGAGAATTATGCTGAGCAAAAAAAGCCATTTCCAAAGGTTACATACTACATGATTCCACTTATAAAGATTTTTGAAGTGAAAAAATTTTAGAAATGAAGAACAGATTAGTGGATATCAGAGGTTGGGGGAATAGATCTAGTATGTGTGTCTATAAAAGGGCAACAAGAGGGATACTTGTGGTAAGGAAAATAATGTTGTATTCTGAATGTATCATGCCAATATCCTGGTTGTGACATTGTTTTATAATTTTGTAAAATGTGCCATTGAGGGAAAATGGGTAAAGAGCACAAAGATATTTATACTATTTCTAATACTACATGTCAATCTACAGTTATCCCAAAATTACAAGTTTAATTTAAAAAATGAGATCTACAGGGAATGTATTTTCACTGCAATAACCAGTTAACTATATATGGTAACTGATTATATATCAAAACAATACAAAGATTAAATACTGTCAATTGATTTACCCTGTAACCTGTATAGAACTTCAACATAAATATTAAATTAAAAAGAGGTAGGATTTGATATACTCTAGACATAACTTCTGAATTTTACTGAATGATTAAAACAGATTCTAAATAAAGTACAAGGTTGTATCATGACTTACTACTTCATCTGCAAATCCACCAGCCAGGACAAGAGAATAAGCTCCATCATTACTTCGACCATGAATTCCACCAACATGGGGCCTATGTACACCTGCTTCACTCACCTATAAAATAAACAGAGTCTCAAAATACCTTTGAACAGTTAATTAACTGTTACATTTACAAAATGCTTTCACATATACCTTTTGACCCAAAAAGCCTCCAATTAAGAACTGCATTGTCACTCAGAGTTCTACTTTTTGCTCAATGATTCCTAAAAGTGCTCAAGCTTAGAATTCTGAGTTTCAAAATAATCATTAAGTAATCTTTTTTTGTCTATTGCTAATAATAGCTCAACTGGGGTAAACAAGAACTTTCTATCAGTGCTACAGATCTCTTCCCTTATTTTTCATTTTTGATTATGCCACTGTTCCCTAGCCATGTCAGAAAGGCAGAGGTCATTTTAGCCTCAATCTTCTCCATTATTGTTCAAACCCATTTATTTGGTCACAAATACTGCTGATTTGATCTCCCAAATCTATCTTTTTCTCCTTTCATGGTTATATTAGTTTGAGTTGTTAATGCTTAAACTAGACCCTGTTTCACGGCCTCCAGTTTTGTTCCTTCAAACCCATTCTACCCACCACAAACAGAATGATCCTTTTAAGAAGAAAATCTGCTTAAAATATATTAAATGGTCTAATAGTCAGTCTATAGAGCCCAAGTTAAGTATTACACATTGTCCTCTCTCAATCTGACTCCTATCTCCTTATCACCAGCTTCTCCTTCATGGAGCCTCTGTGTTTGAACCAAAACTACTCAATGTTATTCAAACATACTACCCATTTTCTTAGTTTACTCATGCTATTCTACTTCTTCAAAAGCCTACTATTTTTTCCATTTACATTCACATCTGTCTCACTAAACCGAGTCACGTCTTTGTGTATTTCAAACTCCCTCAGAGAAGCACTATAACTCATCTGCTTAACATACAATTGTTCTTAGCAGAGGAAAAGAAGCTAAAACCCATGCCTGAATAGTGGGCTAGGGAAAGAGGCATATACCAGCCATGAGAAGCTGGTATGGGCAACAGAACCTGGAATTAGTCCTTGGAAACACCAGGTACTTCAGAAGATAGGATCACCTGATTCCCAACCTCACCAACCCTAAGAAAATACATCTATTCTGAATCTTCCCCAATTTCCTACATGGCAAATTCATCCTTTTAGTTGCTCAGACCAACAACCTCAAAATCATCTTAGACCTTATTAATGGGGCTTTTAGAATTCAGAAATGAATTAGTGACAGATATACACACACAAAATCAAAGCAAAATAAAAGACAATTAAAAATACAGCCCTGGCCAGTTTGGCTCAGTGGATAGAGCAATGGCCTGTGGACTCAAGGGTTCTGGGTTCCATTCCGGTCAAGGGCACATGCCCAGGTTGCGGGCTCGATCCTCAGTAGAGAGTGTGCAGGAGGCAGCCAATCAATGATTCTCTCTCATCATTGATGTTTCTATCTCTCTCTTCCTCTCTAAAATCAATTGAAATATTTTTTTAAAAAAATTAAAATAGCCCTAACCGATTTGGCTCAGTGGATAGAGCGTCGGCCTGCGGCCTGAAGGGTCCCGGGTTCGATTCCGGTCAAGGGCATGTACCTTGGTTGCAGGCACATCCCCAGTAGGGGGTGTGCAGGAGGCAGCTGATGGATGTTTCTCTCTCATTGATGTTTCTAACTCTCTATCCCTCTCCCTTCCTCTCTGTAAAAAAAAAAAAAAAAAAATCAATAAAAAAGTGTTTTTTATTGTATTTATATTTTATGATACTGTATTTATTTATAATATTTTTACTGTATTTACATATCCAAAGTCATAATAATATAAACCTTGAATACTGATTTAGCCAAAATTATTTAAACCACTGCATGGATGGGAGGATAAAGTGTGTTTAACTATTCATTTTCTATAGAAGTTAATAAAACTAATAATATATGAAGACAAAAGCAGTTTAAACACATTATTCAGAAATAAGGTGGTAAATCCAGAAGAAAACAACTAAAATGTTAAAGTGGTTGCCTCTGACAAATAGAAAATGGGAACAAACAAAGGGTGGGTTTTTTTTTTTTTTAAATATATTTTATTGATTTTTTAGAGAGGAAAGGAGAGAGATAGAGAGTTAGAAACATCAATGAGAGAGAAACATCAATCAGCTGCCTCCTGCACACCTCCTACTGGGGATGTGCCCGCAACCCAGGTACATGCCCTTGACCGGAATCGAACCTGGGACCTTTGAGTCCGCAGGCCGATGCTCTATCCACTGAGCCAAACCGGTTTTGGCAAGGGTGGGTTTTTAAAATATGCCATGTACTAGTATTTAACTTTTCAAGCTATGTATATGTATCACACTATTTTAATTTTAAAATGTTACCACTGTAGACCCTGGCCGGGACCCTCAGTTGGCTAGAGCATCTTCTCAATACACCAAAGTTGTGGGTTCAATCCCCGGTCAGGGTACAAACAAAAATCAACCAATGAACGTATAACAACAAATCTCTAATCTCTCTCTCAAATCAATACACACACACACACACACACACACACACACACACAAAACCACTCTACTCTTATTTAAAGTTTAATATCCCCTAATTGGAAACTTAAATTTTCTGTAATGATAAAATTAAATTTCTAAACAATAAATCAGTAATAAATACAACAGAGCCTTCTTCAAGGGGAAATCGTAAGTAATTTTATCCTGAATTTATGGCAGTTCCTCTGACCAATACCTTAACAATCATTCAGGAGGATAAGCCCCAAAGAATACACCTAAAGTGAGCCTTTTTGAAGTTCAATGACATTAGATGAGAACTTACCACATACATGACTTAAAGAAAAAAAGTTAACATTTCAAATATTAAACTCTTGGCAAGAAAATTTCTTTAGAAAGCTTACCAATAATGCTAACTAACATCACATAACAGAAGAGTAAAATTAAATGATGAAAAGGCTGAAATTAGGCAGAAATGATAAAATTAGGCTGACTAATTTCATGATCCATGTTTCTCTGTCTGCTAAACTATGGGGAAGAGCCTACCCATTATAACAGAAAACCTTGCATTCTAACAACTGAATACCATATGTTACTACATAGGTTAGTCTATTTATAATCAACAGGCAGTGATAGTTTTTACAATTTGAACTATATCCAATTTTACCCTTTCCACTAAGCCAATTTTAAAAATACCTGAACTCTAAATCTCCAAGTCGATCCAACTGGAATCCCAGGAATAGGTCCATAATGATTAGAAGGAACAATGGTACATTCTTTAGTGCGACCAACACAGGCCATTCCCTACAAGTCACAGAACAGCCATTTGAGAAATCAGTTATGTTAAATCTTAAAGCCCTTAAATCCCATACTTGTGAATATAAACCCAACTATATGATTAACAATATAAAACAATTCATGTTAAGTTCAATGGACAATTATCCTATCTAATAATAGACAAAGATTGAAATTAACCATACCTCTGCTACGCTTCCCATTGGCTAATCAGTGAGATATGCAAATTAACCGCCAACAAAGATGGCGGCCGGCAGCCACGCAGCTGAAGCGAGCAGGAGGCTTGCTTGCTCCAGTGATGGAGGAAGCCAAGCTTCCTCCCTGCTGCGGTCTGGCTCTGAGCTCCACTCTAAGCAACAAAGTTGCAATTATAGAAGCTAAACAAACCCCAGATACCTGCTTTCAGCAGGCCGTGGCCTCGGAGCTGGAGTGGCAACAAAGTTTCAGTTATAGAAGGTAAATAAATCCCAGAATAAAAAAAAAAAAAAAGAAAACACTGGGGGTTAGGGGAGGCTGGGGGATTGTTAAGGGCGGGGGAAAAAAGGAGACATATGTAATACTCTTTGTAATACTTTAAGCAATAAAACAATTTAAAAAAAAGATTAAAAAAAAAGAAAAAAAGGAAAAAAGGAGAGGCTGGGAGCTTCTGTCGCCAGCGGGCTTGGCCAGCCTGAAAACCCTCAGCCCCTCATCCAGGCTGGCCAGGCACCCCAGTGGGGACCCTCATCCTGAAGGGGGTGCGGGCAGCCTGAAAACAGCCATCAGCCCCTCATCCAGGCTAGTCAGGCACCCCACTGGGGACCCCCACCCTGAAGGGGGTGTGACCACCTGCAAACAGCCATCAGCCCCTCACCCAGGCTGGCCAGGCACCTAAGCAGGACCCCCACCCTGATCCGGGACACCCTTCAGGGCAAACCACCCAGCCCTCATCCATGCACCAGGCCTCTATCCTATATAGTAAAAGGGTAATATGTAAACTGACCCTAACAGCAGAAAGACTGGGAATGACTGGTCACTATGACACACACTGACCACCAGGGGCCAGACCCTCAATGCAGGAGCTGCCCTCTGGTGGTCAGTGCGCTCCCACATGGGGGAGCTCTGCTCAGCCACAAGCCAGGCTGATGGCTGCCAGTACAGCGGTGGTGGTGGGAGCCTCTCCTGCCTCCTCAGCAGTGCTAAGGATGTCAGACTGCAGCTTAGGTCTGCTCCCCACTGGCAAGTGGACATCCCCCAAGGGCTGCCAGAGGGATGTCTGATTGCCAACGTAGGCCCAATCCCCCGGGGAGCAGGCCTAAGGCAGCAGGTAGTCATCCCCCGAGGGGTTCCAGACTGTGAGAGGGCACAGGCTGGGCTGAGGGACACCCCCCCCAGTGCACAAATTTTTGTGCACCAGGCCTCTAGTCCTATATAATAAAAGCCTAATATGCTAAGTGTCCGACTTTTCGTTCAACCAGTCGCTATGACATGCACTGACCACCAGGGGGCAGATACTCCAACCGGTAGGTTAGCTTGCTGCTGGGGTACAGCTTGCTGCTGGGGACTGGGTGAGATGGGCCAGACACACCCCGGAGCCCTCCCGCGGTCCCTCCCCGGCCCCAATTGCGCACGGGGCCCCTAGTAATAATTATAAATTAACAATTAATATCATTAAACAACATATTTGTTAATATTTCTGATACTTAGAGTACCATTTATACCATTACTACTATTGTTATTATAACTTGCATTATAGTTATTATAAATATTATAACTAGGAAAAAAAAGGGAGACTTTTTTCTTTACCCTGCCCCAGTCTCTCCGGCTTCCGGTACTAGCTGATGGCATCTTTGCTTTCTTTTTACTCATCTTAAGTTTTTCACCAGCCTTTACAACTTCACTGGAATCAGTTTTACAGGAAGGACAATACCTTAAAAAAAGAGAGAGAGAGAGAGAGAGAGAGAGAGAGAGAGAGAGAGAATTCTGGTAATACCGTATTAAAGCCAATCTATATATATAAAAGCCTAAGTGGCCATTATGACCAAATGACTGGTCACTATGACGCACACTGACCACCAGGGGGCAGATGCTCAATGCAAGAGCTGCCCCCTGGTGGTCAGTGTGCTCCCACAGTGGGAGCACTGCTCAGCCAGAAGTCGGGCTCATGGCTGGTGAGTGCAGCTGTGACAGTGGGAGCCTCTCCCATCTCCGTGGCAGCGCTACCAGGCGGCAGCAGCAGCAGGTGCAGCAGGGCTGGGATGAGTGGCAGCGGAGCTGCGCCCGGCCCTGGCTGGGGTCATCCCCGGCCACCTGCCACTTTGGCACTGCTACATCCCTCGGGAGGATGTTGGACTGCTGGGTTTTGGCTCGATCCCCAGACTGGGAGAGGGTGCAGGCCAGGCTGAGGGACCCCACCCATGCACGAATCCATGCAGCAGGCCTCTAGTAACAAAATAATGGCCTTTGTAGGGTAGAATGAGTTTTAAGATATTATAATCAGTGTATACTATAGAGCTTCAGCTGGCACTTAAGTATTAAAGTTTTCAAAATATTTACATGGTTTAGACTGGTCAAAACAACAACAAAACAAAAAGTTGTCACTCTCTTAGAGAACATAAAATATTTTACTATCATAAATTCTCAAATTTAATTCAAAAGCCAGACACAGCTGTCCAATTCAAATGGAATTATCTTATCACTAACCCTGAGAATGAAAATTATTCACATAATAGATGATTCTAGACTGAACATTTAACTATGTATGCAACCCAAACATCTCCCATCTAAATTGGTTATTAGGATTCTCAAGCGAAAAATGTAAAGTCTACTATAACAAGTATTTAAGGATGTTTATATTAGCCTTAGCCCTAGTTCAATTTTAATTCTTTGTACTTGTTTGTCCTTTAGCTTATTTGTAGTTGGTCACACTGCTGTAACCTGTACAGGCAGACCACTGCAATAAAGTGAGTATTGCAATAAATCAAGTTATAATCTGTTTTCTGGCAGTGTCTAGCTTCAATGTGTAAAAGACATCTGTGAAGCACAACAAAATAAAGTACAGGCAGTCCTCGGGTTACTGAACTCGACATACGTCGTTTTGTGGTTATGTCGCCATCTCCCATTTATTTATAAAAAAAAATTCCGTCATTTTGATGTATGTACATATGTGCTTTATGTTTTTTATTATTTATTTACCACAAGTAAAGGTCAGGAATTGTTATCTTTCTTTTAAATTTTTTTTACTGTTTCACTTCATTACTGCTGTGTATGTGCTCCATGTGAGCGACGTAGGTGCTTATGTAGGTGGGTTCCAACTTACGGCAAAAATTGTGTTATGTCACGCCATAGGAACAGATCTCTGACATAACCTGAGGACCTACTATATGCCTATATATCATTATAAGCCGTCTTAAATCATTTCTAAAAAGCAAAGTATATCTATAGCATGAAATGGGCTATTCTGTGTCACCAAGGAATGGAATCCTATACAATAAAAGGCCAATATGCAAATCGACCAAATGGCGGAATGACTGGTCGTTATGATGCGCACTGACCACCAGGGGGCAGACACTCAACAATGAGCTGCCCCCTGGAGGTCAGTGTGCTCTCAAACGGGAATGCCGAGGGAGCCCCTCCCACCTGTGCTGCAGGTGGGTAGTAAGGAGCGAGGGGTCCCGGACTGTGAGAGGGCCCAGGCAGGGCTGAGGGACCCCCCGCCCCAATGCATGAATGTCATGTACTGGGCCTCTAGTATCTTAATAAAGATTGTCTGGCCACTCCCATTAATTTTAAATTTGTCTATACTTTCCATTTCATAATTATCTATAGAGCAAAGTTAGGCTATGAGATACACAAATTCAAGGCAAAATTATGTATAAGAAGGCAATAAATACTATTAAGTGAAATCCCTCCTAATTAGGAAATCAAGAAAGCTTCCAAAAATCAATTTGTTAAGAATGTATATTACCTGTTGTGCTAACCTTCATAATGATAATTTTATCAAAGATCTTATGGTTAAAGCAGGCATTATCTGTCTGATGAAAAAATAAGTTCAGAGATTAAATATCCAAACATGATTTAGAGAAGTAGAAAAGATGTAAGGTTAAGGAGGTCCAGGTGAAGTGAAGGATCTCAGTATCAATGTGGATATATTCCATAGTGTAATCTAAGACAATTTTCTAATTATATGATCCTAAAGTCACCCCTGGAATCCATTCCTTCATCAGGTTTGTTAAGAACCTAATGCCAGGCACTATTTGGATGAGTAAGAGCAATGTTTGTGATCCAAGTGTCTATACGTAGTAGTTAAGGAAAACTAGTCCATACAATGAATCAATTTCAGAAAAGTGCTAAGTGCTATAAAGGAAATACATCAGTGTTGTATGTGTGCTAAGAGTGATTAAAAATGCCATGTGTCTTTAGAATATAGACTCTGTATTGGAGCAGAGACTGAAGGCATTAAATATGGAGCTAGAGACCAGTTCAGAAGCTGTTGTAATAACTGAATAAAAGTATTAAGGCCATAATACATTAAGTACTTTAATATACATTATGCATCTTTGGAAATCTATGTTTGGCAGTTCAAATATCTATTTCACATTCAATTTTAAACGTGGTAACAACAAAAAAACCCTGATAATCATACCATTCCTCTTCAGGGACCTTATCCAAAGGTGGGTTCAGGCAGTAAATATGATAGGCCTGGTTACATTCATCACAAAGAAGCTGCATGCTTGGGTCCCGTTTTTCACCACATTCACGACAGGAGCAATTATG
Organism: Myotis lucifugus; assembly: GCF_000147115.1. Taxonomy (NCBI): domain Eukaryota; kingdom Metazoa; phylum Chordata; class Mammalia; order Chiroptera; family Vespertilionidae; genus Myotis; species Myotis lucifugus. The sequence continues at coordinate 428,984 of NW_005871581.1, read as the reverse complement.
GCAGTTTTTATCTGGGTCTCCGTGACAAAAGTTACATTCAGGTTCATTTCTCCCTAATAAGAACACAATACAGCAAGCCTAGTCTTAAAATCATTTTTGTATCTATGAATCTTCTAAAGAAAAACCCATAAAAATACCACAGCTTTTTTAATGACGAGAAAGGAACCATAAGAATTAATCAGAGTATGGGACTTTAATAATAAGTGCATGAGTCTCATGAATCAAATTTTCAGGGACGGGGCACAGGCATCTGTCAGTAATAAATCTAACTACACTCCATCATGAGGATAATGCACTTCTATCTTAAAAATTTATATTGACTAGACTCATGGTTTCCCAAATGTGCACCAATGCAGTGAACTCACTAGGACACCATATCTTGTAATTTCAAGGGAAATACAATACTTTGTTGAATAAGTGGCATTTATAACTCAGGTGATTTTATCCAACTTATCAATTGGTTCAAAACTCTGGCAAGTTAAAAAGTACCATTTATTGTCCCTTCCCTATCTAAATCCAAACACCTTTTGACAAAGTGTTCCCTTAGAATTTTAAAATATACATAGGTACACCCAAAAAGTCTTACAGTAATGTTCATAATACCAAAAGTTAATATTAAATGTCAATCAAAAGAGGAACAGTTGGATAGATTTTATGTCAACTTACAAGAACTATTAATATAGAGGAAGCCACATTTCAAAAAGGAAATAATTTTTAAATAACACAAAATTATTTAAATATACAAAGATAAATCATATAGAGGAAGATGTCTAGAAATGACATATGCTGTTAGCATGATTGCCTCCTGGGAGTTCTATATTACTTGAATTTATATTGTATGTACATCTGTAAGGAAATTTACCATATCAGAACTAATCTACCAATATAAGGAAAATGGGGAAAAGTACTTGACAAAGGGGATAGAAGAAGAAAAAAAGAGAAAAGGCTACTGATTTTAGTGCTAACTTTTTGACTGACAGCTGCCTGTTCTTGTCAATAAAGATACTTTTGTTTCACTTCCACTAAGGTAGCTTAACACATAAGTAATGGAAATACAAGAAACCTAAAAGGCATGTTTAGAGTTTTGGTTGGGGAGTGAGTGATCTGATCAATGGAAGTCTGGATGTGGCTCTGAAATGGTTTCTTTACACACAAGTGCAAAGTTGTAGCTATAAAGTGATTAGTATTAGACAGAGAACAAAAAATATATATACAGACATACTGAGTGAGAGAAAACAGACATGAGAAAAACCTAGACAATCTTGGTTTTCCATTGTGTTTTAATGAGAAAAACTAAGTCACATTAAGTAGGTTTACTCATCAAGTTACCTTTTTTCTTAAGATATAACCATACAAACAGTCATACAGAGTATGCTTTAAGGCAGCGGTCGCCAACCGGTGGTCTGCGGACCACTGGTGGTCCGAGGTCCAAGAGGTTGGCGACTGCTGGTTTAAGGAAACCTTTGGAGCAGCAGTCACCAACCGGTGGTCCGTGGACCACTGATGGTCCATGAGGTCCGAAAGGTTGGCGATCGCTGCTTTAAGGTTCTTAACTCAAATCTAGACATATTATTAGCACTGCAGCCTTAAAAAATTAGAAGGGCTGCCCTAGTCAGTTTTGCTCAATGGATAGAGCACTGGCCCACAGACTGAGGAGGGTCCCAGGTTTGATTCCAGTCAAGGGCACATACATTGGTTGCAAGCTCAATCCTCGGCCCTGGTCAGGACGCACGCAGGAGGCAACCAACTGATGTGTCTCTTTCACATCGATGTTTCTCTCTCCGTCTCTCCCCCTCCTTTCCACTCTCTCTAAAAATCAATGGAAAAATAATATCCTTGGGTGAGAAATAACAATAAAAAAAATTGGAAGGGCTTAGATAGGTAACGTGAAAGTCTATTTATTGATCTGTTAAAGTTTTTGTCTTATAATCTTGCACAATTGGGGTAAGAAGAGGTTAGACAGGACCCCTTTTGTCTTGAACAGTTCTTTTCCAGAATATATTAGACACTGACATGTGGCATAAAATCAATGGATTGCTCTCCACAAAAAAATCACAAAAAAGAATTAAGAGAGTGTGAGACACTAATCTAGTTGGAAAGACAGCAATTGAATCATAAAAGACCTAGAATCTAGTCATACCTCTGTTACCAACTAGATGCATGATATTAAGCAGTAAAATATGTACAATGAAGAGGTAGGAATACATTTCAATGATTATATAAATCTCATTTATTACCTCCTAGAAATTCAAGGATCAGTCAGCACTACTATTCTTAGGCTCTACTGGTATAAAAATAGGTCTCATTAGTAAATTAATCTTGGATGGCCATAAAATTACTGAAACAGAATTTTTATTTGAACAGAACCTATATTTTTATTTGAACAGAACCTATAGTAGAGAAAATGGCAATAAAATGCCAAGAAGAGAAAATATTTCTCTGAAAACAAATTTTATCATGCAAGAAATCCATTAGACCAAAATGGATCTTAAAACTGCTATCCTGAAAATAAAATTGTATGGACTAAGTTTTATACTTCCTTAAAAGTTATTCCCTGGCCAATTAAAATGCCAATCACGGACAATACATGTAGTCTAAGCCCAGAAAACAGTTCATACTTAAAAACTTTCCATCTGCCAATGATAGAGGATGGGCTCCAGGTTTCTCGATCTTGTAGATTTCATTTACAAATTTTATCTGGCAGTCATTTAATTTTCCATCGGAACCCCTGTTTGAAAAAGGAAGAAAGGTTAACTTCTGCCAGCAAAATCTACTCAGATGCAAACGAAAATTAAGTCAGGTGTAAAAATTCACTGAACTTTGTCTATTTACTAATTGGGATTATAGTTATTCCAATTACTCTGAGTTATTATTTCCAATAGAAAAAAAAGTCCAATAGTAATCAGTTCATATTCAAAGTTAAGTGTAACTTTAATGTAATATTAGGAAAAAATTTAGAGACTTCCCTTAGATTATCTGGTAAGAAGATAGCTATCTCACAAATTTAATTTAAAGACTAGATAAATGATACTCTCAATTAAAATGAAAGATTGAAACATATTTCCAATAAATACAGTGAGTTTCTAGGTAAAAATATGACATAATTAAAAAGAAGTCTTTCAGCCCTTGCCAGTGTGGCTCAGTTGGTTGGAACATTGTCCTGTATACCAAAAGGTTGTGGCTTTCATTCCCGGTCAGGGCACATACCTACGTTGTGGGTTTGATCCTTGGTAGGGACACATACAGAAGGCAACCAACTGATGTTTCTCTTTCTCTCTCTCCCTTACCTTCTAAAAATCAATCATGTGTAAGCATGTTGGGTGAAGATTTTTAAGTCTTTCAAATACTAACACATATTTTTCATGGAAACAATCTATGCCTGTTTGCATATACTTCTTCAAAGTTTCCTGTTATGACTGAATATATTTCTCCTTTTAATTTGTCAAGTTTTGCTTTATATTTTTGAAGTTATGTCACTGGGTATATACAGATTTAGAATTCTTTTTTTTTTAATACATTTTATTGATTTTTTACAGAGAGGAAGGGAGAGGGATAGGGAGTTAGAAACATCAATGAGAGAGAAACATCGATCAGCTGTCTCCTGCACACCTCCTACTGGGGATGTGCCCGCAACCAAGGTACATGCCCTGACCGGAATCGAACCTGGGACCTTTCAGTCCGCAGGCCGACGCTCTATCCACTGAGCCAAACCGGTTAGGGCCAGATTTAGAATTCTTAAAGCTTCTTATGAAATGTCGTGTCTCTACTTGTACTTTTGGTACCAAAAGTGTACGTGTGTGTGTGTGTGTGTGTGTGTGTGTCTGTGTGTGTATTTAGTTAGCATTTGCTAAATGATATTTTCCATCCTTTCACCCTTTTAAAACTATTAATGTCAAATATAAACAAATGCAGGAAAACTGCATAGACAAATGTATAGTTTTTGCTAGAGTTTTAAAGACTATGAATTCCCACACCATCTCTTTCTTCCTTGCAACCTGTTGAAGAACTCCTATCATTTTTCCTATAGTTTCCCACAGTCTTGATTTAGATATTTGCATTCCCAGTGTAGTTTAGTTTTTTTCTGTTGTTTACATTTCCAGTAAATTGGTAGTTAGATACAGAGCAGTGGACAAAAAACTTGGTCCATTGCCTGTTTTTATAACTAAAGTTTTGCTGAAACAGAGTTACACCTACTCATTTAGGTATTCCCAATGGCTGGTTTCCTGACACAATGGCAGATTTGAGTAGTTTTGACAGAGACCATCTGGCCACCAAAGGTAAACTATTTACTATCTGGACCTTTACAAAATATTTAATCAAATCCATGTTCATTTATTTCGGTAAAACTATTTATTAGGTCTATTTCCACCAGAAAGCACCTAATTATTTAGTTGTCTTTTCCTATGACAGCAGTGACAGATGCTCAATGCCTAGATTAATTCACTGGGGGTTAGAAAATGGTGATATTCCAGTTCTATCATTCCCTGTTCATTTATTTGCTGGAATCCTATATAATAAAAGCCTAATATGCAAATTGTCTCTTCGGGTGGTCCTTCGACTAGGAGTTCGACCACTCGCTATGATGTGCACTGACTACCAGAGGGCAGTGCGGAACATGGCAGGTGCCGGCTACGCACTGCGACCTCTCGCTGGCTACCTGGGGTGGAGATGATGGGGATGGAGGTGTGGTGAGAATGTGAAGTGTCCGCCAAGCTCACTCTCACTCCCCCTGCTACCCTCTCTGGGATGCCAGGGCAGCCCCCGCGCTCAGGTGCTGGGCACCCACGAGGAACCTGCCCCGCACCCGTGCGGCCTCTTCCAAGTGAGCCAGGTTGCAGCCACCAGGACCACAAGGGCCGGCTGGGCTCCCTGTGGGTTTGTGCAGGAGCTGGTCTGCCAGGCCAGCTGGGAGAGAGCACACTGCCCGCCCAGCTTCCATGTGGCACCGCTGGGCAGCCCAGAGGCCCACGCTATGCCCCAGCCTGCAGTGTCCGACCCTGCTCACCACATCTCAGGGACTGCACCCATGCATGAATTTTGTGCACCAGGCCTCTAGTAATTCCATAAAGAAAAACTTCAAGAGAATTCAAAAATGGTGGTGGAGGAAGTGGAAGTTACACTGACATGCTCCCAGGACCAAAGTGGAATTACAACTAAAATACAGAAAAACCATCCTGAATAATCAACTAAAGACTAGCTGGAGAGAACCGTGATAACTAAGCATGGAAAATAGAGACCACATAGAGACTGGTAGGAAGTGAGGAGGCACAAGAGGGATGGCTGGGAATGTTACAAAATAGTGACCTGAAGGCTGTATCAAATATAAAGATACTGAAGATCAATGAGGGAAAAGTGGGCTTCTCGATTAATGGTAAGTTATTATCCATGTATATCATGGTAAGTTAGTGTTTGTTTCAGCAGCACATACACTTAAAAAATCAAGGTAAGTTAAACCCTCACACTGTACACAAAAACCTACCCCAAGTGAATGAAAGACCTAGAGAAAGGCACAACCACAAGTTTTTAAAGGTAACAGTGGAATGTCTTTATGCTTTCTGGGTAGGGAAAAGTTTCTTCCTCCCTCTTCTATATTTTATTGAGATATAATTGACATAACATTGTATAAGTTAAAGTATATGACATAATAATCTAACATATATATACACTGACAAATGATTACCACAAAAGGTTTAGTTAACATCCATGACCTCACATAGTTATGATTTTTTTTTCTTGATGAGAATTTTTAAGATCTACTATCTTAGCAACTTTCAAATACACAATACACTAATGTTAACTATAGTAACCATGGTAATTCATACCATTCATAACTGCAAGTTTGTACCTTTTGAATATCTTCACTCGTTTCATCCCTCCATCCATAACCCCTCAACCCTAGAAAGTTTCTTAAGCAAGAAGGTTTCTTATAGAAAGTATAAGCTTAAGAAAAAATGTTTGATAAATTCAACTATTTAAAATTAAGAACGCCGAAACCGGTTTGGCTCAGTGGATGGAGCGTCGGCCTGTGGACCGAAGGGTCCCGGGTTCGATTCCGGTCAAGGGCATGTACCTTGGTTGCAAGCATATCCCCAGTGGGAGGTGTGCAGGAGGCAGCTGATCGATGTTTCTCTCTCATCGATGTTTCTAACTCTCTGTCCCTCTCCCTTCCTCTCTGTAAAAAGTCAATAAAATATATTTAAAAAAAAAAAGTATTTCTTCAAGAATTTATGATGAAAATACCTCGGAGTGATTTGGTGTTTTGGTGACATTTTTATCTTTTGAATTATCTTTGTTAAGCTTGTCAGATTCTGTAAGTTGAAGAAATTACTACATAAAGAAAAATTTCAGATAGTTTTACAAGTATAGCAGACAGCTGATTAGGTAGACAGTCACAGCTATTATATCAACATAGATCCTCATGGCGACCATGGCTATTGAAATGCTCTTGTATATTATTTGATTTGATCTATAAAAAAAAAATCTGTGAGATGTGCAAGGATTTCTCTAATAAAACACTCAGTTATTTCTAAGATGCTTTAAAATAATATCTCCAACCATAAAGTAGCTATAGAGATTTAAGGGTCATTCTTAATAAAAAATTCTCAAGAACTAATTTTTGAAAGTATCCTTTAGTAAGTAAATTTCCATCTTTCATAGATGCCCCCATTTAAAAAAAAAGGAACTTGTGCTTAATATCTAAAAATTACATTCCTAATTTTTAGATATTAAGCATAAGCAATACATAAAGGAGGCAGGTCTTAATTTTACAGAAACCATTGTGGAACCAAAGGCAGCAATGCTAGAACACTGAAGAGAGTCTTACCCCAAAAAAACAGTTGCATGAAGTTCTTTTTTGGTCCTTGAAATTGTCTTCAATTCAGTAATTTCTGCATCAAACCAATGTCCTCTATTACTAGGAATTTCTGCATTGTAATTAACCATTACCACATCACCGATATTCAGTTGATTCCATTTCAAAATGGTTCTAGCGCGTGGTCGAAGATCCTTCAGATTTACTTTTACAATACCACTTTCCGGATATCTGAGAAGAGAGGAAGAGAAGAATCACAGAGCAGTGCTTATGATAACTGCCAAAGAAGACTAAAATTATATGCAACCTATAGAAAAACCTAATCATATTATTCTTAATGGTACTTAAAGTAAATGATATTTATTCTTTATATTAACTACCAGAATAAATAATTCTTGCTAAAATCTTAGTGAGACATTCTTTGCTAACTTGGGGGTAGTTAAAACAACAACAACAACATGCAAGTTCTTCTTTCTCCACCTTTTCTTAACCCAAGTTTAAGAATTACTTTAACAGTAGATGCTGACCTCCTCCTGAATTTGGAACCAGTTCCAGTTCTGCCATTTGTTTTAGATATAATAAGAACATGAACCCAGTTCGTTTCCATGGCAGTCGGACATCCTGGCTGAGGGATCCCCCACAAGTGCATGAATTTCATGCACTGGGCCTCAAGTTCAAAATATAAGTGGGTTTGAATTTAGAAGCAGCTCTAGCAGATAAGGTTTGGTTGCTCTGAATAAACAAGTACTATGCAGGCCTAGAACTCTCACAATATATCTAATTCATTTAGAATAAATTAATACGAAACCTGGGTGGACTCTTTAGCTAATTAGCCAGTCACATCACATTTTAGTTAATTGGGGAAAAAAATCTCAGGGTTTGCAAAGGGCCCATTTTACCCTCTCAGTGCCATAATTGACTCCACCACAAGCCTTTCAAATAACCATGCAACCTTTGCTCAGACAGTAAGTGATGAGGTGTCAGTCTTAACCCTAAAAAGAGAAGATGCTTGATACTGAACCAAAGATAAGCTTTGGAACACATCCATTGTATGCCTAAGTTCCACCAACACTCTCTCCATGACAAACCTAATACCTGTCAAATGTACCTGCTGCCCTCAATCTTCTCTCTTAAATAAAAACATTTTAAATGAATTTGCTTCAACTTATATGGCAAGGTTTTGAAACCATTATCATCACTCAAAATGTTTTACTTTCAGCCTGTCTGTGTTTAAATTCCCACTTTAGCTTCTTGCTGCTCTATATCCTTGGGACAGTTACTAAAACATCTCTGTGGCTCAATCTCATATGTAAAATGTACCTAATGGTAATAACTGTACTCATATGGCTGTGAATTTGGTTCCTGCCTTAATATTTTTAAGGCCATATAAGGTAGAAAACTCCTTTTTTAGATCGGACTCTTTTTTCAGCTGTAACATGAAAATTATATTGACATCATATTATCATGTATTATTGATGTTTAATACAGTAAAAAAGCATACTTTAATGGCAAAAAAACCCCTCCATTTATTTGTCTAAGTTTGCCAAAATTAGACACCAAGAACAGAAATATTTTGAACTAAGGAGAGAACTTGAACAAAGTTTTAAAATTGTATACAAAATGTTTATAGAAGGTAAGGTAAAATAAATCATTTCATATTTTAAAGAATTTAAGCTACATTTGCCCTGGAACTAAATTACTATTTCAGAACAGAATTATATTGTACATATATGTATATATACTCTCTATGTATATAGTAAGCCTGTGGATAATGTCATAAAAATGAAGTGTTTTTTTTCTAATTCTAGTAAAAGAGATGTTATGTCAATTGCTATGTAAAAAATAAACATGGAAAGGTAATATAAACTACTTTTAAGTCAACATCCAAGTGCTCAAATATTACTATTATTCTTTGCCTGGGTATCTTCATCTACACATATCTTACTATATAAAGGGATGACTCAAAAGCTCTAGTCTATTCCAAAATTTCCTCTTCAGATTCATATATCCAACTACATTTCTAACACACATCTCAGAAGCACCTGAAATCAAAGTTATCCAAGATAGAATTCCCATACCCCATAATCTGCCAATACTCAGTCTTCTCTAGAGGAAATCTTTCATACTCCCAGAAACTTAGGAGTTACCCCCCAATTTCTCATAATGTTTTCATTTAGTTACTAGGTCCTCCTTATGCAATACCTTCAACACTTCTTTAATAAAACTATACTCACTTAGTGAAGACCTGCATTTCTCTAAATCTCTTAAGGCCCAACATAGCTCCGTTATTAGGATCACACCTTATAGTCCATACCACACTTTTGCCAAAGATTCTAAAACACAGATCCACTTAAAATATTTTATGAAATCTGATAACAATATATGTTCATAGGCTATGGAAAAACAGGTATTCTCATACATTACTGATGGGAATACAAAGTGGTACTGTCCCATTGTAGAGGGGAATTTGGGCAAAGCCAAAAAAACTGTCTATATATTTACCTCTTAACCCAGGAATTCCACTTTTAGGAATCCATCCCAAATATAAACAGAAATCCTTATGAAAAGAAACATACACAAGGCTATTTATAGCTGTACTGTCTATAATGGAACTAGAAACACTCTAATGTCCACAACAGAAAAACCACTTAAAATAACATACAATTATATAATGGAGTATTATGCTCCTATAAAAAAGAATATAATACCTGCTATGGAATGATATATATGGAGAGCTATATTAACTCAAAGAAAGTAAGATGCAAACAGTGTTTATATGCGCTACTTTCCCCCTAATGAATGTGAGGGGAAATACAAATAAATGTGAAAAAAAAAAAAAATATATATATATATATAATTAGAGGAGGAACCAGGAGGGACACAGTTTCTCCTAATGTATTTATTTTGTTTTAGAGATTTACTTATAGAACCATGTAATGTTTCACATAATTATAAAACAATCAACAAAATGTGAGAAATCCCTAAAAATCAAAAGCAAAATGAAACAAGCCCAGTGTCCATCAATAGTACATGAGTGGATAAAAAAGCTGTGGTACATTTACACAATGGAATACTACTCAGACATAAAAAAGAAGAAAATCTTACCCATTGTGACAGCATGGATGGGCCTGGAGAACATTATGCTAAATGAAATAAGCCAGTCAGAGAAAGACAAGTACCTTACAATTTCATTCATGTGGAACCTAATGAACAATAAACTAACAAAATAGAAATAAACTTGTAGATAGAGAACAGACTGACAACTGTCATAGGGGAGGTGGGTTGTGGGGTGGGGTGAAAATAGTGAAGGGATTAAGATGTTTCTCTCTCGCAATGATGTTTCTCTTTCTCTTCCCCTTTCTTTTCCTCTCTCTCTCTCTCAAGTCAATACAAACATTTTCTAAATAAACTATTATGTCAGGTTCAACATGAAGGAGCTCTCACAACCTAGAGATGGGACAATTTGGGGGCACGCGCGCGCGCACACACACACACACACACACACACACACAAAACTGAGTTAGATTAAAACAAATGTTAAAATCCATTAGTTCATGAAACTTAGAAGTAAAAATCTCACTGGCCAATCTCTGGAGAGTGTTAGGAAACTTACTCATTCTGAACACTGAAAAAGTTCAAGAAGCATTCATTTATCCTACTTTCCTATATGAACCAACTGGTTGAAGTAAGTTCTTTATGAAAGAATAACAGCTAATAAATGAAGGAAAGATAGGAGGTATCACCATTTTTGCAACACTTAAGGAAACAATGGATTTAGGTAAAGATTTATGACTGCTAAAGCCATTATGGATCAGGCTGACAACACCCAAAATCTTACCACAAAAGAGAAGAAAAGTAGGTATTATGTGCCTCCCAATGACATACAATAAGTAAACACCATCTCTCAACTAACTTTATCAAATAATATAATTTAAACCCAATCAAACCTCTAGAATTAAGTATAAGCTTTCAGGAAACTAACATTAATAAAGGAACATGTTAAACACCATTACAAAAATAATATAATCAGCAAAATCCAGGCAATGGGAAAACTGAATAAAAGGGGGGTAATCTATAGGTTGAGACTTAACCACTCAATTAAATGAAATGGGCAGATCTTGTTTTGATCTTTAACAATACATACATACATACATATATACATATACATACATATATAAAAAGCCTAAGCAACCATTAAGACCCAACGACCATTCGACCAGTCGTTATGACACGCACTGACCACCAGGGGGCAGATGCTCAATTCAGGAGCTGCCCCCTGATGGTCAGTGCACTCCCATAGCCAACCTCCTGCAGCCCCTCCCCCTGCCAGCCGGCCCCCCAGTAGGCCTCGATTGCTGGCCAGGCTGAGGGATTACCCATGCACGAATTTGTGCACTAGGCCCCTATGTAAGTATATTTTTTAAAAATACAATTAAGTAAGTCTGAACATTGACTGGTTATTTGATATTAAGGATTCATAAATTTCTTGTAAGATTTCTTTTAATGCGTTAGGGTCCCCAAGTCCATCCTCAGGCTCACTGATTTGCTAGGGCAGTGGTCGGCAAACTGCGGCCCCTTGAGAGTGTGGCTCTTCCACAAAATACCACGTGCGGGCGCACACGTACAGTCCGATTGAAACTTCGTGGCCACACTCAAGGGGTCAAAGAGCCACATGTGGCTCGCGAGCCGCAGTTTGCCGACCACTGTGCTAGGGGAAATCACAGGATTCAATCTCACAAGATGGCATATTGTCTGTTCCCAGGTCTATGATTTACTACAGAGATGGGATAAAAAGCAAAATCAGCAAAGGAAAAAGGCACATGGGGTGTTGTACAGAGGAAACCAGGCGCAAACTCAAAGATTTCTCTCCCAGTGGAGTCACACTAACTTGTCCGGCAACAAGTGATAACCCATGTGAAATACTATCTACCAGGGATGTACAGTAAAGAGTTCCCACCCTAGCTGGTTTGGCTAAGTGGATAGAGGTTGGCCTGCGGATTGAAGGGTCCCTCCCAGGTTCGATTCTGGTCAAGGGCACATGCTCGGGTTGCGGGCTCCGTCCCCAGTAGGGGGGTGTAGGAGGCAGCCAATCAATGATTCTCTATCATTGATGTTTCTCTCTCTTTCTCTCTCTGATGTTTCTCTCTCTTTCTCTCTCTCTCTCTCTCTCTCCCCCCCCCTTCCTCTCTGAAATCAATTTAAAAATATTTTTTTTAAAAAAAGAAAAAAGAATTCCCAATATTTTTAAGGGGCTAGTCATGTAGGCCCAGCACATACCAAAATTCCAGACTCCCAGAAGCAGATGTTTGGCATAAACCATATTGTTCACACAAACAGTTTTGGCACGGTGAACCATTTTTATCAGGGATTTTTCAGAAAATCCTCACCTAAAAGTAAAGTTCCCAAACACCAAAGGTCAACTGCACACAGGCCTTTTAAAAAATAGCAGTCTCAGGTCTAATATGTTAGCTCTTTTCTACATACTTTAAAAAGAATGCTTTTAGCTATTTTGTCAGTTGAATGCTCTAAGATGTCAAAATAAAAATGAACCTATGAAAATTAGCAAGAACAGGACTTAGTAGCAAAAGCCTTATGATGGTCTGTCAGTTTGAAAGGAAAGAAAGAGGTTGGGCTTTGAAAAGCATGAATGCCTGACAAACTCTGGGCCGGCCCAATGGTTAACTTTGGTCCAGAGACTGACCAAGCAATTCCACGTTGGGTAGAAACTGCCACGCCCTGGAACTGCTGCCATGCTTAGTCACTGGCTAGAGGATGTCCGGAAGAGTGTGGCCTTGATCACTGTGGCTAAAAGTTATGAACTGACTGCATTCATTCCTTGGAGCTGGTCAGCAAGTTCTTTCTAGGGAGTTTTGAGCAGTGCGCCCACTACAGGTACTAAAGCCATACATAAGGCCATGTCTGGTTGAAATGATGTAAGGTTTGAGACAGTGATGGCGAACCTTTTGAGCTCGGTCTGTCAGCATTTTGAAAAACCCTAACTTAACTCTGGTGCCGTGTCACATATAGAAATTTTTTGATATTGGCAACCACAGTAAAACAAAGATTTATATTTTTGATATTTTATATATTTAAATGCCATTTAACAAAGAAAAATCAACCAAAAAAAATGAGTTCGCGTGTCACCTCTGACACGCGTGTCATAGGTTCGCCATCACTGGTTTAGGACTTGCTTCAAAGTAATCCAGTGGTGCTTGGAAATGCTAGTATATAGATGGCCAGGAGTTCACAATGGTTGAAGCTGAGTGATGGGTTCATTATACTGTTCTCTCAACCTCTACATAAGTTTAAAGAATTCTACAATAAAAACAAAATGCTTTGAGGCTCAAGTTAAAATCCAAACAAAAGGCACTTTCTACTTTTTGCAGTTTTCCCCTATATGTATATAACATTTAAAGAGTTAACACTCAAGGCTTAGAATAAGACAGGCAGCCTTCTGTCCCAGCCCATACACTCGATTCCTGTTCTCCAGATGCAACCACTTTTAATTCTTAAGCTCTTTTATTTACCTCTATATTTTTAAGTAACACACTTATACTTTTTAACTTTCAACTGTTATTCTACCCATCCCTCATGTACAGTTCACTTCCCTCCATCTTCCTTTCTCATAGTTACTAACACAAGACCCTGCTCCAAGTGTTCATATATGTTAACAATTCTTAGGATAGAGGTAGGTGCTATTCTATCCCTATTTTACACATGAGGTACAGAAGTGAAATAAGTTGTTTAGGCAGAAGAGAGATGATTCAAAATTCTCATCATTTGGCTCTAAACACATACTCCTACATTGACAAACTTTTTCTTGCTCTTAACATTATACAAACTAAGTTGGTTATAAAAATCAATATTTTTAATAAAAGTTTTTACATGTTGACTAAATATTACTCATAACTAAATAATGAAATGTGCTTTACATGTCCTTTCTTCCACCGATTTGTTTTCTGTTGATGCTTAACTGTTCTTTTTAGTTGCAACTTGCCGTTTTCTTGTGTACCCATCATTCATTTTTTTCCATTCTGCCAGTTTTAAAACTCCTCTACATTCAGACATTTCTGATACTCTACTAATCTTTTGGACTTCAAAACATTTTAAAGACCTCTGTCCTATCATAATCTGGAAGCTTGCTGTAGGACTAGACCACAGATGTCATGGTAGGACCTCCTTTCAACATTTCCTGTATTGAATCCTACTTCCTGAATACATCTTCCTTTTGTTTTCCCCCCTCAACTTGAGTGGGGTGAAGAGTGGTTAAAATGCTCTTTCATATAAATTAACCAATCCTCTTGTTCTCAGCTTTATTTTGTATGCCTACCTCGAAGGTACCTGGTGAGTCCAAGGCCTGAGCCTCCCAAAGATTCTTCAATGCCAATTTACTTGCTTGTTGTTGGCTTCACATCCTTAGGTTTCAGCTTTCTCTTGACCTGCTAAGTTAGGTATCATTTATCCATTAGCTTACCTTCCAAAATGTTGCTGTTTTCTCTTCTGTGTCTTTTATTTCTATCCTATTTGTTGTCCTTGGGGATTTACCCATTTATTCTTTTACTATCTTCTAGGACAGTTTAAGGAGTAGAGACAAACATGCATCTTAATCTGTCAAGTTTACTAATAACTGGAAGTTCTTATTCATCTTGAGTTCCATTTACTACTCACCGTATACCTCCTACTCTCCAGTCATACTAATCACCCTTAGGTAACCCCATTATTTCCTACTTCTCTATCTTTGGTATCATATTCTTCAGGAATACAGAAGTATCTCTTCTACCTGTATTCTGAGCTCTGGGTACTCTAAATGCTGGGTGTGCATATTACTATCACAGTATACTGTAAAACAGCAAGTTTTCATTAAGGAGCAGGTGTGCTCAAACTTTAGCATTTGCAGTATACCAAGGCCTACAAATATTTGAAAACACACAACTCATAAACAGAAAAGTCTGCTTTTATATAACTAAAGCTCTTAATCGAATATAATAAACCAAGCACCACTGGATTACTTTGAAGCAAGTCCTAAACCAGTGATGGGGAACCTATGACACGCGTGTCAGAGGTGACACGCAAACTCATTTTTTTGGTTGATTTTTCTTTGTTAAATGGCATTTAAATATATATAAAATAAATATCAAAAATATAAATCTTTGTTTTACTATGGTTGCCAATATCAAAAAATTTCTATATGTGGCACGGCACCAGAGTTAAGTTAGGGTTTTTCAAAATGCCGACACGCCAAGCTCAAAAGGTTCACCATCACTGTAATAAACTATGACTACTGTATTTCAAAAAGATCTCCTTGATTATGCTGTGTCTCCTATTCTTCCTTTGAGAAGTCTTGATCTAGACAAGTGGTCGGCAAACTGCGGCTCGCGAGCCACATGCGGCTCTTTGACCCATTGAGTGTGGCTCTTCCTAAGCCTTAGGAGTGCCCTAATTAAGTTAATAACAATGTACCTACCTATATAGTTTAAGTTTAAAAAATTTGGCTCTCAAAAGAAATTTCAATCATTGTACTGTTGATATTTGGCTCTGTTGACTAATGAGTTTGCCAACCACTGATCTAGACAGTTCCACATCTATGGGAACACAGAATTCTATGCAGAGCTAGTAACCAAGACTTTTTAAATATTATGTTGTGGTACTCTTAAAAATGAAAAACCTGTAATTAGCTCAACTGCTTCTTACAGTAGTAATCAAGTCTTTTTTCTTTTTTTAGTAGTATAGGCAGTTCCCAACACAGCATTACCATCACCCCCACAAGTTCTAACGTGTGGTTGAAGATAACCAGTACAAATTAGTTCATGCAACTGATTTCTTCCAGCATTTGCACTGAGAATAACTGTACAAGAGACTGTAAGAAATATTTTGGGAAGTGTTGAAAGCTTGAACAACTTCTAAAACAGGGCTCAAGATATCCCAAAGGCCTGAACCACAGAGAGGTAGGAATGTATCAAGGCCAACTTTACCTACACTGAGCTGAGGGCAAACCCTGTACCTATAGAAGAATGAAAGTAGGGTTCTTCATTCTCTCGTACATGACCTCGTGTTCTCAGAATCTGAAGTCAAGGCATTATTCTAATATAGGTATAAAATAAATTGATAAACAAAATAATCATTGAGTGAAGTCTGGGGAATGATGTTTTAGGGCAACTGATTATGCACAATTTAAAAAATAGGTTTATTATAAAATGGTAAAACTACATTTCCTTAGGTGACTTTAAAGCAACAAATACTTTTAGAAAACTCAAACTGTACTAAGCAAAGTAGTAGAACTGAAATTTCCGCCTAAAACATGGTTTCCTGATGTTAATATGCTATAATAAGGACACCATTCATCTGGAGGCATGTTCTAGTTTAGCAAATCTTTAATGTCATACCACATGCAAAAGAAAGCATTTCTTATTCTAATAGATAGCATTACTAAGTTTCATGCCTTAAATGTAAAACTTACTCACAGACAATTAAGAGTAACTTACTTAAAACTGCTTACAGTAGCACTTTATATATTACATAAAAATAAATCTCATTTGTAGAACACTAACAATGTTGGATAACTATATTAAGAATAATGCAAACAACATACTTAGGTTAAAAGATACCCATGCCAAAGATAAATCCATATTATTTAAAAATACTTACCAAAATATCCTGGCTTTATTAATAAATAAGTGAAAATCAAAGAAAGAAATAGACAAACGAAAACTATTATTACTGGGTACTTTTCAAGGTTATTAGGAAATAACGAACCTAAGTCACATATTTACAGATGAGAAAATTAAAGCTGAAAGAGCTCAACCTAAACAAAAAAATTACCAATAAACCAAAGACCTAGAACTCAAACCAAATTCAAATGCCTGAACTATAGAGCCTGTAAGAGAACCACTGCTCTGTGTATTTAACAGGCCCCTGAGGTACCTGTTTGAAAAGCAGGTTCCAGGAACCTACCTCAGACCCACCCAATGCAGGGAGTAGGGATGTTTGGTGTCCCTCAGCAATCTGCACTTTATATAACTTACCTGGGTGAATCTGCAGTGTTGATGACCGTCTTTTTGAGAAAGACCAATGTAAAGGGATAATGTATATATTTGAAAAGGTAAAAATCAACTTGTATCTGTAAAGTCATTTTTCTAAGCACTATGTGATCTTTATAACACAACAGAAGAGCAATGGTTAAGGTCACAGACCTGTCTAACTTCTTCCGTCCTCCTTTTGATTATCATCCTTTCAGAATTCTGCAAGTCACAGAAAGTTAGAGGAATATTCTCAATTTTGGGTAAATATGTTAGTAGGAACCAAGAAGCAATGGGGCAGACTGGTCACTGCACCAGGGTTCTGGAACTAAAGCTCTCCTTCTAGGTCCTCATACTGGAGATCAAGACACTTTGGCTTGGTCTTGATTTTCCCCCCACCAAAACCTAGAAATTATTTTGACATTGCTCAGAATTTTTGGGGACTCTTGTTCTGATGTTTAAAGATGTCAGCTCTGCTTAGCTACAGACAATAATCATTCATACTTAAGATATGATAAGTAAAACTTTCACAAGCATTTTTCTTCTTTAAATATATACTTCCTTGTCAGACTATTAGATGTTTTCTAGTTTACTTCTCTTCACAGAAATGAGCTAAAATTTATACATCAAGATCTCTAAATTCAATAACGCAATTAAAGCAAACCACTAACAAGAGTAGTTTTCTCAAATTCACCTTTTTTAACTGGACTGGACTGTAAGACCAAATAAAGCTACATGTTGAATCCTTAAAAGCAAGCAAGTATCAGAGAAGATTTGAGATCTTGTTCAACAATGTCAAATTCAGAAAGCTTATCCTAGAATGACTGCTATATTTTAGAGCCTAATTTAACAGGAAAACCAGGATTAAGCTCAGAACAAATATGCATCTATTATGAAGTATCCCGCCCCCCCCCCCCCCCCGCCCATTGAGAATATGCCAACACACCATAATAGATAAATTCCCCATAAACACATTATGGACATTGCTTTCTATGCAAAGTTAGTATAAAGACATTGAGAAATGGTCCCTCATTTAAAGTCACACACATCATTTAGCTTGAATGAAATTTCTTTTAGAAATAGACTTAATTCTAATATTTTTGTCTAAATGGAAACAAAATGGAAAAACCAACAAGACAACTAGACATGTACTAAAATAAGGATGAACACTCATAGTTGTCAGATGTTACATATTATCTTCAGCCTTTAATAAAACATATTTACTATATTTAAACTGTCACTATCAATCCCTTTCCCCCATATTGCTCTTTAGTAGAAAATGCTTGATAAAAATGGGCCAAACATTCATTCCAATCAAGACAAATTTCTTTCATTACAAAAAAAAAAAAAAAAAAGCCAAATAAATACTAAGGTACTGTGATTTGAGCTAGTATTATACCAAACTCAGACCTACACCTTGGAATGTCTTACTCCATAGTTAAGAGCCCCTGAAACTAAAAATTTGATAACCCTTGGTTCATGCAATGTTTAAAGCTTCTTACTCTATTTCTACACTGTGCCATCTGTACAATACTTTATGCCAAACAATAATTTCTTTATTGACCAGAATCAGGTCCCAGATAGTTGTTTTCCGTTATTTCTTTTATACTTCAAGAAATAAAACTCAAAGCAAATCAAGAACTCTACTTGTTGACAGCAGATACACAGATAGCTAAAGGCCCCACCTCCATAGTTTCTTGCCTCTTTGCTATGGCATGCAGGAATCCAGGGACTGAGTACTAAGAACACAAATTATTCTAGCCTCGATTTACCAATATTGTCAGTCTTGGCCAATCTCAGATCTTAATATTATTCTGGTTGTTGGTTCTATTACCACCTACTATGATAGAGAGCAGGATGATAGCTCATTTGAAATAAGCTATGTTTTCAAGTTAGCCACAACCATGTCAGAAGTATTAGGAAAGTAAAGATTAAAGGGATCCCTTTTAACACCTTCTCACCCATCCTGAAAATCTGTGTTAACACCTAAGTCTTTTAAGACATTTTTGTGGTAGGAAAAATCACAACCATGTTAGGATCTTGAACACTTACACTCAATAAGGATTTGGTAGCATAATATTAGTTAGGCACACATGTTAAGTATCACTTGAATGAGAATGTAAGTTCATTTCGTGTGTTGAATAAATACTAAATCCTTCACAACAGTAACTTTTATAGTAGGATTTTGAAAATAACAAAATTCAGTGTTAGAAAAATTAAGTTCTTAATACTGTCTTCATATACACATTTTATTGGGGAGTTACTGCTGGGTATAGGGTTTGGGGAGGTGGAGGCGATAAAAATGTTCCAAAATTAGTTTGTGGCAATGCACAATCCTGTGAATACACTTAAAACCAACAAATTGCATTCTTTAAACAGATAAATTGTATGTGAACTATCTCAATAGCAAGCTGTTTTAAAATATATATATATCAAGTCCTAGCTGGTTTGGCTCAGTGGATAGAGCGTTGGCCTGCAGATTGAAGGGTCCTGGGTTCGATTCTGGTCAAGGGCATATGTCCGGGTTGCAGGCTCGATCCCCAGTGGGGGCATGCAGGAGAGAGCCGATCAATGATTCTCTCTCATCATTGGTGTTTCTATCTCTCTCTCCCTCTCCTTTCCTCTCTGAAATCAATAAAAATATATTTTTTAAAAAATATATATTTCAACCTCATTCTAACAGCTATTACATGTTTTATATACTATCTAAAATATTAAAATATATATAAAAAAGCCTTACAGAGGAATAAACATACTAAATTAAGCCAGGTATTAGGCTACCAAAAACAACAAACCACTTAGGAGCCAGAGATAACTGAGCATTAAGGAGCCCTTATTATAAATAATAAACAAACAAACAAACAGTAATAGACTGAACAGACCCCTAAATGATTTCTTCAAAAAGACTATTATTTGAAAACAATCTTGAAATGGAAGGCTTTGCTTCTATAAACAAAACATTAATGAAATCCTCAATAGCATGAGCACTTACTCATCAAACTCGATATGATAAATAACATCTTCATCAGCAGCAACAGAGTCTGAATTAGACGTAGAGGGTACATTGTCCAATTTATTTGTGCTGTCTTTGGAATTATGATTTACATTTCCATTAGTCCTTTTACAAGAACTGCCATTCTTCAGGGGAGTTTTGCCACGTGAATGTTCATCAGAAGCTCTAGTAATACTATGTATACGTGCTTCAAACCAGGAACCATAGTTGACATCTCTGACATCCACCAATTCATTTACCTAAAAAATTTTAAAATTAATTAATGAAGTGTAATTTCACCTACTGCTTTAAAAACCTTAATATAACTTAGGTTATTTTTATAGTTATCACGGTTATGAATATTTGTAGCTACTCATGCTTAAAGTAATTTCAAAGATTAGATCAAAATTAGTCTTTTTGTATACTCTAAAAATCCATTATTTACTAGTATAAAAATTAACTTTCCTTTTCAAAAAATTTTATTGTTGAAAGTATTACATATGTCCCCTTTTTCCACCATTGACCCCTTATAGCCTGTCCACACCCCTGCCACAGCCTTCACTCCCCCTATTATCTATGTCCATGGGTTATGCCTATATGCATACAAGTTCTTTGGTTGATCTCTTCCCACCTACCCACCCCACCCATGACTTCCCTCTGAGATTCTACAGTCTGTTCCATGCTTCTATGACTCTGGATCTATTTTGTTCAACAGTTTATTTTGTTCAAATCCGTTATTTACTAGTATGAAAATTAACTTTCCTCCAAATTTCCTTCAATGAAATGTGTGCTGAAATGGGTGTTTTCTTTGACTTCTCTGATGTCTACACTTGACTTTTAAAAATATGAAAGTACTCAAGGGTATTCTGGAAAGTCATTCAATAAGAATGTCAATAATGAGCCCCAGCTGGGTGGCTCAGTTAGATGGAGCAACCTGTACACCAAAATGGTTGAGGGTTCAATCCCCAGTTGGGATGCAACCGATTTATGTGTCTGTCTGTCTGTCTGTCTCTCTCTCTCTCCCCCTCCCTCTCCCTCTCCTTCCCCCTCTAAATCAGTAAGTATATCCTCGGGTGAGGATCAAAAAAATTTTTTTAAAAAAAGAATGTTACTAACAAAAAGCCAAGAGTTTAAAGAGTTATGATTGTGTTATTAATTTGCTCCATTAATTTCTTCAGAATCCTAAAGATAACTTACACAGTCAATCCAACCAGAAAACAGTAAAGTATTAAACTGAAAATAAAACTCAAAAATGAAGAAATTGTGCACATGTACAAAGGGAAGAATTTAGTGAACCCATTTATACAAAATAGGTAAGTTCTACCAGTTAGTAACTCACTAGCAAATGCATTATTACCTCAAAAACCAGAGATAAAATGAACAGAGCTATATGATGCAAGACAGATATAGTCAAGTCTAGTGGATGATCCAGAATTAACTGTGCAATGTAATAAAAGGAAAAACAGTATACCAGAAGTTAAGAGTTACAATATGAAAGCTGGTTACTAAAAATAAGCAAACAAACAAACTCTCCTAAAAAATCTGAGGGAATTGGTCTAAAGGTCAAGGCCCTTTCAGCAGGAAAAAACCAAAAGACATCCCTTTAACCTGACCACTTAAGGTATCCAAAAGAATTCTGACATTTGGGGCAGGAGTAAGAGGGCAGTATATGCTAAAAGTTAAATACCCATATGCCAGATATTATGCAAGGCTCCTTTATTTAGGCTTGTCTAATTCTAACAACTAAGACTTCCGATTTTACAAGATAAAGAAACAAAGTTAACTTGCTCCACTAAAAGCTAATGAAATGTAAAGCTATGATTTGAAGACATCTTGACCTTGAAGCTTATGTTTTTGCCATGAAATGACAAGATAGGTAAACAAGAACTTTAAAGGTTAACTGATGAACTAAGAAATAAGATATTAAAAATATAAAAAGGTTTCAAACCACCCAGCTAATATAGAAGGTAGAGAGAATACAGACAAAACAAAAAATTAACTATCACTACCAGAAGAAGTACCACATTTGACCAAAGACACTGTATGTAGTAACATGGCAGCAATGAAACATCTTAAAAAACATAAGGTTCAATGTATCATAAGAATGAAGAGTTTAGGAGAAAAGGAAAAGATCTAAGGGCCAACCAGACTAGATATAACAAAGATCAGAGATGGAGCATGGTATACACTGCATAAATTAACTCATGCATTAAATGGACACAGGGTCTTTTTCTTCCATAATAGCCACTGACAAGTGTAAAGAATTTAATTTCTTTCTTTCTTTTATTAATCTTTACCTGAGGATATTTTTCCATTGATTTGTTAGAGAGAGTGGAAGGGAGGGGGAGAAACAGAGAGAAACACACATCAATTGGTTCCTCCCGCACACAGGGGATCTCAAGGTACGAGTCCTTGACTGGAATCAAAACCAAGATCCTTCAGTCCAAGGGCCAAGGCTCTATCCAGTGAGCCAAACTGGCTTGGTAGAATTTAATTTCTTACAGGCAAAACAAAAAATAGATAAAACAAAAAATAATCAATGTTAATGTCTATAATACTTGAGAGAATAAACTGAAGCTACTACTCTTTCAGAGCAAATCAAAATGTAAGGGTTTCATATCACACTACACAATTATTATTCTAGAAGAGAATGGAGCATATAGTTGAACAAAAACAGTCACGGCAAAAATACACTTAGCAATATAAACCTTACTATGGAAGAGTATGAGGTACAAATGAAATACTTAATTTGCGTATGAAAAATAAGAAACTAGCATGCAGATCTAGTGTCTGGATAACGTAGTATTTGGAAATACAATTAGAGTTAACAGAAATCTATGTCAATCTAAAAATACTGTCACTGCTTAAACATCACACATAAGAGAGAACTTAATAGCTCATAAAGGTAAGGCATTCTTTGAGTAACCCTAGATTTATAACTAGAAACAAGAACTACAAATTCTCCTATAAAGTATAATTACCCACTCATGATATGCATATAAACTGTATGGAAAAAATGCTTTTAAATTCAGAAGTTTCTGAACATTACATAGACATTCTTAGGCCAAATTTGAATGGGTCAAAATGCCTATAAGAAAAAGGTTAAAACTCTTTTGTAAAATCTGTGTTTTGAAGACGGTTCAGAAGAGAATACTTGTTTCCTTGGCAGTATCCTCTGTTTTCATGTAATCATAACTTTCTTAGTAATCCAGTTGAAATCAAGAACTGAAAAAGTCCAAAGCCACTGCATGTATACCACCAAGAAGTCAACCCTAATGTAAACTATGGACTGAGGGTGATGGTATATCAACGTAGGTACATCAATTCTAGCAAATGTACCACTCAGGTAGGGGATGTTGATAATGCGGAAGGCTATTCATGTGTTTTGGCAGGGGGTATATGAGAAATCTCTGTATTTCACACTAAATTTTACTGTGAACCTAGAATAGTTCTAAAGTGTTAAGTCTATTGCCCTGGCCAGATAGCTGCGTTGGTTAGAACGTCATCCCTATGCACCAAGGTTATGGGTTTGATAAATGGTCAGGGCATATATAAGAATCAATTCATGAAAATGAAATAAGTGAAACAAATTGATGTTTCTCTTCCCTTCCCTTTCTATCTCTAAAATAAATAAAAATGTAAAAATAAAATGTAAAGCCTATAAAAAACCTAAAAACTAAAAAGTAATTATAGCCAGAAGAGAGCAATGAAAAAGCAGACAAGATGACAAAGAGAAATATGTGGGGGTTGGGAATAGTGTCTCAAGTGTACCGATGGACTTTAATTTTAATGGAGGTCAATGACAACACAGAGAGACTAATACCACTGAAAGAATTAATGTATCTATCTCTCTCCCCCTCTCCCTTCCTCTCAGAAATCAATAAAAATATATTTTTAAAAACCCCAAACACTTTCTAATAATAACCTATTCCGTTTCATGACAAAGTATACATGACCAAGGTACTATGTTCTTTTAACACATTTCGTACCACTCAGGAGTTTTCTCGTGTTACCCGTGCCATCTGTTAAGGACCGCTCACGAGTGTTCTCGTTTTTCACGCCCATGGAAAAAGGAGCGAATCTAGATACTTATATAAATTTTGTTTGGTACCGCTTCATAGAGGAAAATGTTTTACGCAGTACCATGCATTAAAAAAGTACTAGGAACTTTAATTGTGTAATTGTTTAATTGTTTTTGTAAATAAAAATGTTATAATTATTGAAAAACAACATTTAAAGTGCATTATGATGATTTAAATAACGTGCAGTTTGCCCAAAAATGTGCGGTCCCTGGCGTATGTCTTAGAGATTTCTATGCGGTATGCAATGTGTTAATATATAGTCACAGTTTTATTTGCTAAATATAGCTTAAGCTTTATATGAATATGTTAGTAATATTGGTATGCTTTTTGTCATGTTTTGCCTTGGCTGGTATGCTTCTGTGGTTAGAGCTCCAGCCCTGGGACCAAAGGGTCATTAGTTCGATATCTCAGTTGTAAGGTTGCAGGTTTGAGCCCCGGGCCCTGATCAGGGCTCATGTGTGAGGCAACCAATAGATGTGTCTCTCTCACGTTGATGTTTCTCTTTCTCTCTCTCTGCCCCCCATCCTCCTCCATACCCTCTACTCTCTCTTAAAAACAAAAGCAAAACAAAACAAAAAGGAAAAAATATCCTCAGGTGAGGATTTAAAAAAAGTTATTATTATTTTTTTATTAAAAAAAAAAGCCTCCCATTTCTTTATGTTGTGGGTCAATTTAGGTAATATTATAGGTATCTATTCTTTATAGGCTTAAAGCAATTCATCGATGTAGCCACCCTGGCCAGGTACTTTTAGATAATTCACTTCATCTACCAATTTTTAATTAAAAATTTTTTAAAAATATGTATCTTTATTGATCTCAAAGAGGAAGGAAGAGGGAGAGAGAGAGAAACATCAATGATGAGAGAGAATCATTGATTGGCTGACTCCTGGACGCCCTCTACTGGGGATCAAGCTGGAAACCCAGGCATGTGCCCCCAACTGGAATCAAACCCGGGACCCTTCAGTCCGCAGGTCGATGCTCAATCCACTGAGCCAAACCAGCCAGGGCCCAATTTTTAATGTTTAACCTTGAAAATGCTCTGAAAATAAATGAATCTCAGTCCCAATTTATCTCAACTGATAAGAATTAAGGAGCTATAAAGATAGGATGAAACAAAACTGTCATCCAATTATTTCTACAAAACTTATTAGAACAGAATTTGAAAAAGTTGCTAACTGCAAAGGTCAATAAATAAATTGCATTTCTACATATCAACAAATAAATCACAATTTTAAAAGATAACCGTTTATAATAGCATCAAGAAGCTATTAGAAATCAAAACAAGATATGTAAAGAGAAAACTAAGATGTCAACGACCTAGATTAATGGAGACATCTATCAAGTTCATGAAAGAAGGACTATTGAAAAGATGTCAATTCCAAGCTGATCTATATACAATCCCCATCAAAATCCCTCCATTATTATTTTTCTGTAGTTTTGACAAGCTAATTCCAAAATTTTACATGCCAAGTGTTAAAGCCAAAAACCAAGACACCTTTGAAAAGGAATTAAATTTGGAGATGGAGAAAAGGGAGATATCAAAACAACATTACAGTACTTTAGAACAGTGTGGGCACAGGGGTAGATAGGCAAACAGACCAATGGAATATAGTAGAGAGCAGTTTGGCAGTATCCTGTGAGTGAACAACCAGCACTTCTATTTCTAGATAAAAATTCCTAGAGAAATTCTTGAGCACTCACACCAAAATACAAATAGAAGGTTTACAGCAGAACTGTTTAAAACAACTAAAAGTGGAAACAGTTCAAATGGCTAATAATCATAGGTAGATACATATATTGTGACATGTTAATAAAATGAAATAAAATAGAAGTGAAAAATAAAGCTTTAGCCCTAGCTGGTTTGGCTCAGTGGATAGAGGTGTCAGCCTGCAGATGGAAGGATCCCAGTTTCATTTCTGGTCAAGGGCACATGCCCGTATTGCGGGCTCGATCCCCAGTGGGGGGGCATGCAGGAGGCAGCGGATCAGTGATTCTCTCTCATCACTGATGTTTCTATCTCTCTCTCCCTTCCTCTCTGAAATCAATAAAAATATTTAAATAAATAAATAAAGCTTTATGCAGAATCTCTCAAAGTTGAGAAAAAGTAGAATTCCATTATATAAAATCCAAATACCGGCAAAAGAAAACATTGTTTAGAGATATATACATTAACAACACTATAGAAAAACAAGAAAATGATCATAAAAGTCAAAATAGTAGTTTACCTTGTTCTGAGAGGGAAATGTGTTATTGGTAAGGGCACATAAGAGGCTTTAAAAAGGAATTGGCATCATTCTCCTTCCTAACCTTGGTGGAATTACACAGGTATTGGCTTTATTATGCTTTAAATTCTACCTATATATTTTACATTTTTAAAAGACTGTAAAAAGTATTAACAGCCCAATCTTTACTTTCAAATGGTAATCAATGTACATATTCACAACATCCTGAAGAGAATAGACTAACAAGAATTTTTAAAACATTTTTTTATCTTATTTTACTAAAAAATTTTTTTCAAAACCCCACACTTTTTATTGATTTCAGGGAGGAAGGGAGAGGGAGAAAGAGACAGAAACATCAATGATGGGAGAGAATCATTGATCGGCTGCCTCCTGCATGCCCCACACTGGGGATTGAGCCAGCAACCCTGGCATGTGCCCTGACCAGGAATCGAACCATGACCTCCTGATTCGTAGGTCAACACTCAACCACTAAGCCATGCTGGTCAGGCTAAAAAGTTTTTAACATTGATTTTTAGAGAAACATCAATGTGAGAGTAAAACTTCGATCTGGTGCCTCCAGCACCGCCCCCCCACCCCACCCCTCTGCACCGGGAATTGAGCCTGAAATCTAGGCATGTGCCCTGACCTGGAATCAAATGGGCAACCTCTGAGTCACAATAGCCAGGGTACAACTAACAAGAATTCTGAATACAACATACCTTATACAGTCCAATGCCAGGATCAATAAGAAAATCACGAGCTGATGTACGTGGCTGACTGGAAGATCTCACTCTTGATGCTTTCTTCACTTTAGGTGGATTATCAGAACAGGGTTTGGCCTTAACATCACTCTGTTTAGATGTGCTAGGAAGATCAGAATCTGGGCGAGCTAGTAGCTGAATTATATCATTCAGTCCAACATCATAGTCAAATAAAGTATATCCATCTTCCAACTAGAAACAAAAGATAGAAAAGATTAAAATGCTTCTCTCAAAACTTGATTTTTCTATATCTTTAGGTACCCAAAGGTCCTAGCCAAATTATTAAAATAAAATGCACAGCATTGTAATCTAGTGATCCTGAAACTATTCATCTATTACTTTATGGCCTCTGATGTCAATATCTTCTGAGGACTTCAATAAATTAAGAATTATTTCATATTAGCTATAGGGTACACTGATAGCCACTGAAATAATAAACAACACATCATTGCTGTTGTGACCCCATCACCTAAGAAGAAGAAAAAAAAAAATCTAGATTTCTCACCAAATTTTATTTCAATGAACAGTGCCTGAATCCACTGAAAGAAAAAGGTTTTATGAAAGTGACTTTTTTATGACCTTGTGTTCATAAAGACATTAAAGTAACCATTTCATCTTTCTGAAGATTATTAATTTTTTTTAAATCAAGCAGGAAAAAAACACTTAAGCAGGAATAATTACAATTCTTGCTCATGCTATTCCACTTGCCTAAAGTTCTCTAATTCCATTCATTCTTTTTTTTCTTTGAGAGAGAGAAAAACTGATTGGTTATGTCCCACATGCACCCGAATGGACCACCACCACTTGGGTGTGTGCCCTGTCAGGGAATGGAAACTTGCAGGGGAAGACACTCCAATCAACTAAGCCACACTGCCCAGGGCCCATCCATTTCTCAAGCTTGTAAGTTACATCATGAAAAATCTTCCAGGTTGAATAAATTATCCTGCAACTTACCCATAATTTGGCAAGGTCTCTAATACATTGAATTGTGTCAATCCAAATATTTGATATCCTAATACCATCTATATCAGAATGTGACACTTGGCAACACGGTCTTCACAGAAGTAATCAAGTTAAAACTAGGTCATAAAGGTGGGTCCCAATCCATTGTGATTGGTATTCTTACAAAAAGTTGAAATTTGGCCCTGGCTAGTGTGGCTCAGTTGGTTGGAGCGTCGTCCCATACATCAAAAGGTGGTGGGTTCCATTCCTGGTCAGGACATATACCCATGTTTCAATTTGATCATGGGTCGGGGCGTGTTTGGAGGGCAACCGATCAATGTTTCTTTCTCACATTGATGTGTGTCTCTGTCTTCCTCTCCCTCAAATCAATAAAAACATATCCTCTTGGTGAGGATTTAAAAAAGTAGATACAAAGTTGAAACTTGGATGGAAAGACACACAGAGGGAAGGTGCAAAGGCACACAGGGAGGAAACAACCATGTGACTGGAGTGATGCATTTACTACAAGCCAAAGAACATCAAAGACTGCTAGCAAACACTAATAGCTAAAGGAAGCAAGGAAGATTCTTTTCTACAGCTATCAGAGAGTGAAGGGTCCTGCTGATGGGACATCTTGATTTCAAAGGGATAGTCTCCAGAACCCTGACACAAAAATTTCTGTGGTTTTAGGTTTTGATACTATGTTACAGAAGCCCTAGGAAACTAAGTCTCCATTTGTTTCTTTGTAAAATTCGATGGCCATTTCACTATGATACAATAAAACTAAACTCCTTCAAGATTAGAACTATCATTTCCCTAGGCACATCAACAATTTGTTGTTCATTTCCCCCTCTTTTATGCAATTACCTATCACCATCTACAACTTTATCACTGTAAGACCATGTTTAAGAAGTCAACTGAAGAACAAAAGTCTGCCCTTGAATGATAAACTTAGTAATGTATTAGATTAAGTAATTGTAATTCAAGTGGTCCAGAAACACACAATCCTGCACATTACAGGTGTTCACAATTCTTAAGTAGAACAAAGGATCAAGAAATTCATAAAATTCCCAGTGGGGAAATTAAATTAAGACACTATCTCACGGGTTAGTTAATATGCTTATTCCAAATAAGTGTAAGGAGTCTTCCAAAAGCCAGTAAGCAGATATTCCCTTATAGGGATGGCAAAGTTAATATTGCTTGCCTTATTAAAAGACAAACAAGAACTCCCTCTAATCCTGAACTCCTGGGTTAAAAACGAAAGGTAGGAAAAAACCATACATTCACACCTTCATTTTGACACTTCTCCAAGATCCTCCCCCCCCCCCCCAAAGAAAACAGAACGCAATAATTCTGGAACAGCTGAAAAAAAACACAATTTAATTGAACATACAACTGTTGCATATTATGATAATTATTTTAAAAAATGGAAGTGTTTAAAATAGAAAACAAAAACACCTCTCCAATAGCACAGAATGTGCAAGTTAACTGGTAGGGCATTCCCTAAAATGATGAGCTGTTATGGTGGTATAATAATTGGAAATCCAACGTGTTTCCATAAACATTTTTTTTCCACTGAAATTTGAGGCACAAGAGTCAGAGGGACCTTGAGGGTATTCTTATATACTCAACCCCTTTCACTAGTTTCTACCATTCAGTAAATACAAGCTGTTTCAAAGGGTACTTTGGTTTGAAAGGAAAAGTAATGTCCGAGTGAATGTCAGAGTGAAGCACTAAGCATATTCAAGGCATGAGGCCCTATAATAGAAGTTAAGCTCACATTAACATGTAACCATCTTTCCAATTATGTATGCTTACTAGGAGAGCCACTTTGACCCATATTATCCACTCCCTTCCCTAATTCATAGCTATCTTTCCAGTTTTCCTAAAAGTTATCTATTTCACATCAAGTTCCACATAGCTAAGCCACTGTTAAGAGTTGTAAAAAATGTGGGAATGATTTGTTACTGGAAAAGTACTGAAGTTCTCCTAAATTTAATAGTGCAGACTAAAAGTTACCTGTCACTTAAACTATACTCTGAGTGGGAAGGGGGTTGGGTCACTCAGAAATTACAAACACCTATGAATTTCAGGCACATAACTCTAAGTCCATCAATGTCTCATAGCAGAAAATGTTTGAGAACTGCCTGCCTAGAAGACGGAGCCCCAACATTTATAATGCTAGAGAGGCAGGAATAGTCCTAGAATTTTGTTTTGCCAGACTGCACTCTTTTTTTAAAAAAAAAATGTATTTTTTATTGATTTCAGAGAGGAAGAGGGATAGAGAGATAGAAACATCAATGATGTTTCATGTACCTTTCACTTATAATATCTAAACAGATAACACACAAACACAACCTTTAAATAGGCAAACATTTTTACTTTGTAGTCTGTAAAAAGTCCATGGGCAAAAGGCAACTACTACTCAGTTTTTCTTCAGTTTTGGTTCATACCTCTTACCTACCATCTACTCTATGGTTATCTCTAAGTGGTACAGGGGAAAGAATGAAAAGAGGATTTTTTCAAAGTAGGAAAAGCTCTGGATTCTCACTAGATTTAGAGACGCACCAATGCAACTTCTTTTAAAAAATATATATTTTTATTGATTTCAGAGAGGAAGAGGGAGAGATAGATAGAAACATCAATGATGAGAGAGTATCATTGCTCGGCTGTCTCCTACATGCCCCTACTGGGGATGGAGCCTGCAACCCAAGCATGTGCCCTTGACTGGAAATGAACCCGTGACCTTGCAGTCTGCAGTCCAACACTATCCACTGAGCCAAACCAGCTAGGGCATAACTTCTTTTAAAAAAAGAACAAAAACAAACCCCCCCCCCCACCAATCCCCAAGGTGCTTCACACTCAACCCCCACCCCTCATAAGAGAATACCCAAATGAGGTTACCCTACTTTAACCAGAACTTAACCTTGAATTGCTAATTCTCCACTTTGACCCTCAAAAGTGGAGTCAATTAAATAGTTTCTCAATTTTAATTTGCATACAGATCACCTGGGGTCCTTGTTAAAAGACAGATTCTACTTCTGTGTGAGGCTCCCAAGGTGAAGTTAATGCTGCTGGCTCTGCTGACCCAGGACCATACTTTGAATAGTAAGAAACTAATAGGAGATTGACAATCATTCAACTTTCATTTTCAAACTCTGGTGTTCATCAGACTCTCCTGTGGGATCTTGTTAAATTTAACTACTTGCAATTCTGGGGTGAGCTGAACATCTATAATAAAATATCCACAAGTGATTCTGATAC
Source organism: Myotis lucifugus (assembly GCF_000147115.1). NCBI lineage: Eukaryota > Metazoa > Chordata > Mammalia > Chiroptera > Vespertilionidae > Myotis > Myotis lucifugus. The sequence goes on along the minus strand of NW_005871581.1, from coordinate 397,894 downwards.
ACACTAAAGCAGTGTATGAGGCCCAGAAATCAGGATTTTAAAAAGATTCCCAGGTGATTCTAATGTGCAGCCAAGGTTGAGAACCACTGCACCAAATGGTAAAAGCAGCTGGTATAACAAAGGGGAAAGGGTACCATTTACATCATGGACAGTGTAAACTTGATTTTAACATTTTTCACTATGGCAGTAAAGCCTCTTGAAGAAGGGGTGCCTTTTCCTAATAAGTATGAAGGCATTTTACAAGATAAGGGCAGTCCTGTGACACCAATCCAGTAGTTGCCCGCTACAGACATACTACCCTATCTATGCTCTGTGAACTCCAAAGAGGGAAGATGGAGATAATAATCACTGCCATGACAACTTGTTAGCTCATAAGGAAGCAAACACAGCTGGAGCAGTGTCTTCCTTCTCGGTCTCCTACTCAATGAGCATCAAAGGTCCATTCCTTATCCCTATTGGTTTATCACTGAGCTGAAAAAAAAATAAATCAAAATTACTTTATCAACTGTCCTGGGGAAAGAAGCACAAAAGGTTTTATCCCAAACACTTCCCCGAACCTGGAACCAGCTACCTGGTTTACTGGAAATTTATTGTGTTATACTGAATTTAACCCAACCCCTACCTTTTCCTCAAGGCAACCAGGTGCATATTCTTTTAGCATGTCTGACATGGGGGTTTTGCCCAGGAATACATTTCTCATGCTTCATTTCCATCACTGGTGCTGAAATCACCAAAGCATCCCAGGCATTCATGTACTATTGTCCCTAGTACAATTCACAAGACTTGATTTCATGCTTTTCACCTTTGACCAAAATACTAAAAGGTACCAGCCACCGGCAGCACAGCAATATAAATCTACATAGTGTTTTATACAATTATTTCAAAAGCGAAGTTTATAACTAAATTGAACACCCGTTTTTATTACAAGTCAAACACTAAAGGATCAATACAAACTGGCTGCAAGAACAGAGCAAAGAAGCAACAGCATTTACTTAAAAACAAATTAAGATAACCTCATGGCTCACTCTTAGAGAGTAATCTTGTTACTCTGAAATTTCTGGGCAAATTTAGAAGGGTAAGCCTATCAAGGGTAGGAAAATATTCCTTTCAAATCCTTTGTGGTTGTAGGAAAACGGCTACCACCAAATCCAAGAGAGCTACATTTATTTCAAACCACAGGATCAGAGCCAAACTGTGGTCTATCAACGGTTGAATGCCAACTTTTTCAGTGGGTCAACATAAAAAAAAGACAAGAAAAAATAGGATGTGTCTGGGTCTCTGGTACAGACCGAGAGAGACTTGTGGGATAGGAAAAACCTCCAATGGGCCCGTGCACGGCCATACCACAGAAGCTACCAGGGACGCCCATAGATACGTGCACCGCCAAGAACACTTCCAGCCTTTCGCTCTGTACCGCGGGCTGTGCTCCAGCTGCCCTGTTAAAAACAGGTGAGGAGACTATTCAGATCGGCGACAAGAAGAGCACAACAGTCTCTCATATTCCCTTCCTGTCTGGGAATAACCTTTTGGGCCTATACTGGGCAGCGGAACCCCGGTCCTGGGTTCCATCAACAGCTCCCTCAGCCCAGGTCTCTAATCTTCCCCGAGAGAGACAGATTGCAACTCGAGAAGGAGGCGAGGGACGGGGACCCAAAGTTCTGGAAACCTTGCAAATCTTCAGTGTTTACAAATCCCTTCCACACCGACGAGGCAGAGCTAGGGTTCTTGTGCCCGGTAGGTAAGTTCCCCCGCCCCCCCCCCTTCTTATTCGGGAGCCGGAGCGCGAAAAGAGCCGTTAGCCGGCTCAGCGCCGCCGGGAGCCCGAGCCGCCGGCCCTCCCCACCTGCACTGTGGCATGGCCGCCACGGCCCGCTGCTCTCCCCGTATTTTAGAGGCCCCTGAGCCCGTTGAGTGTAGGAATGCAGGAATAAGTCGGCTCGGTGGGTAGCTGTCCCATTTGAAAAGGTAAAATTTGTTAAGGGCCCAAGCTGGCTTCGCTTTCGATCTCGACGGTTCGACTTTACTCGGGGGCTTGAGGTTAGCTGGATGACAGCTTGAAGATCCAACTAGTGGATATAGTGTTGGGCTAACTAAGACAAGGAAAAACAGTTGGGATGGGCGTTTTGGTTTTTTTTTTTTCTATGGGG